>NW_023994641.1:0-145000 GCF_015586225.1 Lucilia sericata
AGTCTAGTCTATAGTCTAGTCTATAGTCTAGTCTATAGTCTAGTCTATAGTCTAGTCTATAGTCTAGTCTATAGTCTAGTCTATAGTCTAGTCTATAGTCTAGTCTATAGTCTAGTCTATAGTCTAGTCTATAGTCTAGTCTATAGTCTAGTCTATAGTCTAGTCTATAGTCTAGTCTATAGTCTAGTCTATAGTCTAGTCTATAGTCTAGTCTATAGTCTAGTCTATAGTCTAGTCTATAGTCTAGTCTATAGTCTAGTCTATAGTCTAGTCTATAGTCTAGTCTATAGTCTAGTCTATAGTCTAGTCTATAGTCTAGTCTATAGTCTAGTCTATAGTCTAGACTATATTTCTGAAAAATTACTCTTTATTTTGATTTATATGATTTTTTAGATCATTTTTAAGTTTTCCCATCACTGCATCGTATTTTGCAAATTCGCAAAATGTTTGTATGTGTTGCTTGCTGTCTGATGCTGTGTGTTTTTTGTGTTGCTTTTGTTGGTTGTAATGAACGTTTAAATAAAATAACTTTGGCTTAAAACAATTTTGCAGCTTTATTAAACGCATTGCATATTTCCGCCATCCAACATACGGACAGACAAATAAATTTATAAAGTTGTGAAAACATTTTTTTTCTTTGAGTTTTTCTTTCGTTCAAGTAAAGCGTAAATGTTGCTACTGCTGCACATTGGTTTAGATAAGACAAAAGAGTTTTGGGATGATGCCTTAAAAATTTTGTTTTGGCTTTAGGCCAACATCGAATTCGAAATGTCTAGTTTTACGATATGATCGAAAAATGGCTATTGTCATTTTGCAACGAATATTCCGCAGTTAAAACTGTTTACATTGCCCGTCTTTAAAATCACTTAAAACCACTGTCCACTGGCGAAGACAAGATGACTGATACGAAAAAAACAGAAAAATTTAAGACAATATAAACAATGTAAACAAAAAAGATACCAACAAGAAAATAAAACTTAACAAACATTTTATAAATTCAAAGTTTTTTTTTTTTTTGCAAAGTTATTTTATGAAAGAAGAAAAAAGTTGTGTTTTTGCAGTTGTATCTAACCACTCTCAGTCTCAATCTCAGCTTGTTTAAATGCTCGTCTATAGAGTTAGAAACAACAAAATGCATACATCCGAAAAAAAGTTTATGTATTAAAAGAGTTTGTAATCTTTCAAAATGTTTTGTGCAGAGTGTATCGGCAGATAAATATTGTACAGTGGTTGCATGCCAAAACTTTTTTCCAAATCTACAAAAAAATCCTATTAAAATGTAACTATACTAAAGTTCTTCTTCATTACCCTAATAGAATAATTTTATTCAAAATATGTACTATATAACTTTTTGATTTCAGTTTAAAAAAATTATTTGTTCAACTCCTCAAATTTTTTACTAATTCAAACCCACTGTTGCTAGTATGTTAGCTTAGAGTTCATATCTGAATTTAGGCCTGATGATACAGGAAGCTTAAAAATGTTGGCTTCTCTTCTACACCAACCACCAGCATACATACCACCAATCTACTAACTCTTCTACCTTAACCATCTTCTTCATCATCATCATCATTATTATTATTATCATCATCTTCCTCGATTTAAACTGCGGCACGTTTATATTTTTAAATCATGTTTTGTTGTTGGTTTGTTGTCATGTTAATGCAATGTATTCACATGTATCTACCCAAAATAACAACAACAACAACAATATGAAAAGAAAATTCCAGCAACAAAATCGAAAAAGAAATATGTAAAGAAAATAAAACTTGGGTTACTATGCTTATAGCTCAGTAAGTTAGTTCGGTCGGTCGGTTCGGATTGTTTGTTTTATTGTAAGAAATTTTCCAGCTACTCGTACTACGGAGTTGCAGTAGTATGTACAACTTTGTATGGTATCTTGTGACTTCTTCTCTGGCTTTGGTTTTAACCGAATATTTAAGCTTCTGTGTGTGTGAGCTTTTACACTGTATACTTGGGCACAGAAAAATAGGTGAGAGTTTTTGGTAGTTATAAACCCCTTATACATAACCACGTTTTTAATTTATCAAGGGTTTATAAAACTAAAATTTTCAAAACAAAAAGCTTCAATAAAACATAATTCTTTTTAAATTTATTATTAACCCAGGGAAAATTCTCTCACCTATTTATCTGGCCACTTATGTATCTGTATAGTATCTGTGTTTTATAACAATGTAAATTCACTGAACTTTTCTTTTGAAAAACAAAATAAGCAAAAACAACGCAAAAATAACAAAAATACTATATAAAAAATAAAATAAATAAAAAAAAATATAATAGAGGAGAGGAAAAACATTTCCATACAACAGACAATGACTGATGTCGTAATGGGAAAATAATTTGTGCCCTGTATTATTTTTTTTCTCTGGTTTTATACATATTTTTTATATATTTATTTGTTTTTCTCTACGGTTTTTAGTTTGGGCCATGTTATGTTGTATTATTTTGTCTTGTCTTGTATTTATTTCTTGTTGTTGTTTTTTTCTTCAGTTTTTTTTGTGTGTTAAGTTAAAGCCACACCAAATTTTTACACTTGACTTCGTTGTTTTGTTGTCGTTAATGTGTCTGTCTGTGTTATTGTTATTGCTGTAGATGTTATTGTTGTTGTTATTTTCTGTCTTTTCCATCTGCTTCTGAAATCTATCTATGACTGTTAAGAGTTCGTGTAGCAAATGTGAAAGAGGAGCTTTTAGTTAGTTAGACATGCTAGTGAAACAAACCTAAAATCATCTAACTTCCGCAAAAGGTTTTTAAGGTCATTAAAAAACAAGATAGAAAAATAATAACAATTAATTTAAATTGCCTCAAGTGGTATTGGATTAATTTGTTGTGGATTTAAAAATAGCTATGGACTTTTTTTATTTCCTTTTAATGAAAGAATAAGAAAAGGTTGTTATAGCAAAAAAAAAAAAACATTTGAAATATTATTGCCTGGAAACCGAAAGGAATAACAATTAAATCGCAGGAATATTATTACTCCTCTTTTAGAATAACTCTATATTAAAGTTATAAATAATTTTGAAATGAATTTCCGATATGTTGGAAGGGCAATAAATTGCTAACTTAAATTAATTGTTGTAGAAATTTTTATTGCTTCAAGGAAATAGAATAATTGTAGAAAATCTAAGGTACAATGTAATTATACCCTACACCACTACAGCGGGGAGGGTATTATACGTTTGTGGTGATGTTTGTAACGCATAAAAATATTGGTCCTATATCCACCTTAAAGTATACCGATCGACTCAGAATCACTTTCTGAGTCGATTAAGACATGTCCGTCCTTCCGTCCTTCCGCCCGTCCGTCTGTCCGGCTGGCTGTCCATGTAAACCTTGTGCGCAAGCTATAGGCCACAATTTTCAAGATGGATAAAATTTGGACCATACGAGTTTTTCAGGGACGACGCCAATTGAAAATGGTTGAAATCGGTCCATTATTTCCGACCTTCCGATTTTGGGTTTTTAACACATAACTATGTCAAATATAGTACTATTTCACCAAAAATTGGCACAACTAAGTTTTATATAAGCATAAATGACCATGCCAATATTTATAATGATCGGCCGTCGTTTGACCTTAGCCCCCATCTTTAAAACCCCTCTTTAAAAAATTTCTTAAACGTCCAAAAATTTACTTATAACCATTAGTAACGCGATGAAATACAGCATAACTAACCTTTGTATATAATTACATACCTCTTCCCAATTTTTTGAGGATCGGCCCATATTTGACCCTATCTCCCATATAAAGCCTCTTTTAGAAATTCAGTTTTTCATCAATAAATTGCTTAAATACATTGGAATTAAGGTAAAATTTAACTTAAAAGTTTCTTTAAGAAAAATAAATAATTTTTAAAATATACCCATGGTGTAGGGTATCACATAGTCTATATACTACCGGCTATACTTTCCTACTTGTTTTTATTACTTCTTGGAAATAAAATAATTATTAAAAATGGAAGATACAATGTATTATTATAAATATATTAAAATATGGATAGAGGGCAATTTAATTTGGTACAGAATTATTTGGAAATCAATAACTTATATGGTGCCTTTTGGTGACTACGCCTCAATATCGTGTGTTCTACGAATTTCCAAAACCAAAGCTGCATTGTGAATACAACCAAAACTATTTCATATCTATGCATTGGATCGGTTAAGATCACCTACCATTTATTTATGCTTATTCTCAACTAAGGAGGACTTATTTAGACCATAAGTCAAGACAGCATTATACAAGACAACAAAAGTACCTACGATTTCCTTAAGTCAACGAGAGATACCAAAAGTCCTGCAAATCGACTTAGTATAAAGCGGAAAACCATCAGTCACCGTAGTCAATCAGAGTTTAAATTACTATCTACAGATGGAAATTTTCGGACTATAATATTCTATATCTACTATAATAATACGTCAAAGTTCAAGTGTTTACGAAATAATCGACCAATACGGACATAAATCGACTCAGGAAGTTATTATGATCCGATTGGTATACTTTAAGGTGTAGCACCAATTTTTTTTTTTTTGGGTGTTACAAACATCATCACAAACGCATAAAACCCTCCCCACTATAGTGGTGTAGAGTATAAAAATTGTCCCTTGGGACCAGTTCACCTTGGAGAAGAGGACTCAATGAATGGACAAGAATGAAGAAATGTTAATATATCTTGATCAGAATCCGTCCGACTTATACGTGCCTCTTAAAGCATACTCAATGATCTTAATCAGCTAACAAATTGTGCTTAAAGAGGTGGTGGCGGTTTCAGAGTATAAGAATACAACATCGTTTTTAGAGTGTACTTGTTATGATTATTGATTTGTATGATTTGTATTTTACTGCGTTTGTCAAAGGTTAAGGGGTCAAAAATATAGGATGTGTCAACGAGGAGGGTGAGCCCTTTAAAAAAAACAGCATACGAGGAGTTGGCAATCTGGTTGCAATGTAAACTTTTAAAACATAATCAAGATCAATCTTATTCGTCTGGCTGGTTATTTTCCTCAGGGAATGCATTTTATATATAAGGACATAGTCCTCGGGGCTATAATCCAAGAACCCTGGCTTTGGTGGTTCCGTCACCAAATTAAGTTCCCCTTTCTTATACAAATACTGGGACCTAACGAAAGTATTGCTAGATCTATAAGGGTTACCAACACCTCTGAAACCCGACTACTATAAGGCCCTTATTAAAATTTAATCAAATATAATCTTTATCAGGTTTGTAATACTGCTCTTAGTGGAAAGCTGCTGTTTATGGAAGAAAAAGTTATTTACGCGACATTAATCCAAGAAACCTGGCTTGTAGTCGGAAAGGTTCGAGTCGTCACAAAATTTTTACTTACACAGTTAAAAGACAGCTATTTCGCTTACTGCTAGTAATCATTAAAATATTTAATAAAAAAATATCTTTTACCAACATTTGCAAATAAACACTTAATTCTAACATCTTGTTAAATGCAATTTAACTATAAGTTCTACATATTTGTTTACAACAATTAAAGTGGAGCATTTTCAGAACAAGGAAATTCTTAATAAACCACACATTTAAGTGCAACCATCAGAAAAAAAGTGTTTCAAAATTTTTCTGGTTATTAAAACATCATACATGTTAAACATAATGGTTACATGATTGATTATTATTAATAAACTTATATTATTATTTATGAATATATACAAACATACAACTGACCAGCTGTCAGTCAATGAATGAATTAATGAATAAATGAGTGGTAGTAGTTGGCCACTACATATAATGCTAGAGTGTAATAACGTATTTAACAAACACGCAAGCCAACTTATACATACATATTTAGCATAAAATTCCAAGTATCTATGTGTAGAAAAATGTTAACAGTTTTTTTTTCGGGTTTTGTTGGGTTTTCTTTAAAACAAAAACGTAATCAATGAGGAATACCTAAATGTCTTACAAAAGTGTTAAATTATGAATAAAAATTTAAAAGAAATTATGGTCTTAAGACACACACACTTAAGCAAAGTAAATATTAAGTAATAGATACAAATACACATAAAATTAATAAGTTATTATTAATCATTATACAAACAATCCAACATACTGTGTTAATATACTATCTATAGCTATAAATATTTTTAATTAAATTGCATATATTAACTATTAAAATAAAAACAAACAAAAATTTATTTATACATAAATATAAATAATATTAACCTAGAAACGTCTAAACATAGAAAGAAAGAAGCAAAAAAAAAACGCATAAGTAGTAACAACAGTTTTAGTTGGTAGGTCTTTGCTACCTTTTAAGCCAAACATATGTTACCTTAACTTTAAACAGTTTCTTGTAGTTTTAAGTTTAATGACCTTTTAAACGGCAAAAAAGCAAAAGCATTTCTTTTTTTGTTAAAAACAAAATCAATCTAAATGAATTTCCCAAAATATTGTGAAAAAATCAGCGTCATCTAAGTCAGCTGCTGTTAAGATTGCCTTTCTTTCAAAATGTTTAAGTTGAATAACATTATGTTTTTTTTGCTAAAGAATGAAAGAAAGAATTTCGATTTTTTTATTATAAAAAAACATCACTCTAGGTAGCATTACAAATTTATTGTTAACATTGATAATAACAATAAAATTTAATTAAAACATTTCTAAAGAAATCGAATAAAATAAGTAGATTTCAGCTGACACAAAGAACAGCAAAAGATTACTATGAAAAAACAACAAAATGTAGAAAGTTTTTTAAGAAGGAATAATAAAACAAAGTGTAATAAAATTGAAAAAAATACTATTGGATGTTTTTATTTTTTAAATGTTTTTAAATTGGCAAACATTTTTCTAGTGAAACTGATTTTGACATTTGACAGCTGATATGTGTTTGATTTTGATTGACCCTTTAGGCATGGGATTAGATTACACTATGGCACCATAATTATATAAATTCAGTTATATTAATAACCAGATTCTGTATTAAAAAGCTGAATAAAATTTTTATCGGCAGATAGTTTTTTACAATAACATCCTGTAGACGCTACTAAAACAACATACAAGTCCAAAATCTTAGTGAAGGGGACGGTACTAGGACGAACCAGGAATAAGGAAAAATGTTAAGTCTCTGGCTCAGAATTGGTTCAGAATTTTACTCAAGCATTCCTCTATCCATATGCTAACTTAATCAGCTGATAAATTCTGTTCAAAGAGAAGAAGACCGTTCTTAGAGAAGAAGATTCTGCTAGAGCCTTTAGGTAGATAATTTGAATGGAGGATGTTTATTTCATCATATCCGAAGAAATATACTTACGCCTCCGGAAGACCAATTGTGAGCACCTTTAGCAGTGTACCTTGTGGGAAACAAATCCACGACATCTGACAGACTGAAATACTAACCTACCGGAGGCTCACACGAGAAGGCTTATACTTTTCTTAAAACCAGCATGTGAAGAGTTGGTCCAATTCAATGATAGAAATCATTACTCTCGAAAAAACCCTTTCGGTAAAACTGTAACAAACAGTACATAGAGGGAAAAAGAAATATACACGCCTGGTACCAAATTGACACCAAACTGTTTATAATTTTTCAACAACATCTTTTGTCAAAGTATATACATACGTACGACAGCTTACCACGTTTGTTAACACGTAATGTTGACAACGTTGCGTCGTCAACATTACATAGTGTTGTCGTACGTATGTATATACTTTGACAACGGATGTTATTGACAAATTATAAACTATTTGGTGTCAATTTGGTACCAGGCGTGTATATTTCTGTTTCCCTCTGTTTATGTGTTGCAATCGTGATAATCGACTGATAAACAACAAATGACCGATTAGCCGGTTCATTGGCTGACCAAATGACCGGCCTTGGAGTGTAATCAAAAGAATTTAACTTCATTTAAAAATTTTATTATTTTTCAAGTTATACCATTTTCGGTTAGCCCAAGGTAGCAAATAGTAGGTATTTCTTAACATGTAAAATTTAAACACAACACAACAAAAAAATATTAAAGTAGTGCCAATGACTTGACAAACCCTAATAAAGTAACAAACAACAGAAACAATATTTACCCACAATAACAGCAGAAAAGAAAAAAAAAACGTTAATTCTTTGGCCTAATGAGATTTGCGTGTTTGAAGTGTGTAAGATATAAAATACAATAAATTTTAGACTCAAAAGTACGTATGAATGGGGCGAATGGTGCGGAGTGTCTTATGTTTGATATAATAACTGTGAAGCGTTAATTTTCTTTTGCGGTTTAAAATCAGCTTGTTTTTCTTTTATTTCACTTATATAATATTTTCTTGGCAATATTTTCTGGGATAAAAAACTGAGTATATGAAGCACATCATCATCACCATGTATTGTAATTGATATTGTGTGTTTTATTGGATTACAGTTTTTGCAAAATATAAAATTTTATTGAAAAATTTATAACACGAAAGTATTCTTTTACATGCGAAATACAATATATAATTTCAAATTTTGTAAAAATCAACGATGATTCAAAATATAAACTTTTTGAATTTTCAAGTTTTAGTTCAGTTCAAGTTCAGTTCTTGTTCAGTTCTAGTTCAGTTCTAGTTCAGTTCTAGTTCAGTTCTAGTTCAGTTCTAGTTCAGTTCTAGTTCAGTTCTAGTTCAGTTCTAGTTCAGTTCTAGTTCAGTTCTAGTTCAGTTCTAGTTCAGTTCTAGTTCAGTTCTAGTTCAGTTCTAGTTCAGTTCTAGTTCAGTTCTAGTTCAGTTCTAGTTCAGTTCTAGTTCAGTTCTAGTTCAGTTCTAGTTCAGTTCTAGTTCAGTTCTAGTTCAGTTCTAGTTCAGTTCTAGTTCAGTTCTAGTTCAGTTCTAGTTCAGTTCTAGTTCAGTTCTAGTTCAGTTCTAGTTCAGTTCTAGTTCAGTTCTAGTTCAGTTCTAGTTCAGTTCTAGTTCAGTTCTAGTTCAGTTCTAGTTCAGTTCTAGTTCAGTTCTAGTTCAGTTCTAGTTCAGTTCTAGTTCAGTTCTAGTTCAGTTCTAGTTCAGTTCTAGTTCAGTTCTAGTTCAGTTCTAGTTCAGTTCTAGTTCAGTTCTAGTTCAGTTCTAGTTCAGTTCTAGTTCAGTTCTAGTTCAGTTCAGTTCTAGTTCAGTTCTAGTTCAGTTCTAGTTCAGTTCTAGTTCAGTTCTAGTTCAGTTCTAGTTCAGTTCTAGTTCAGTTCTAGTTCAGTTCTAGTTCAGTTCTAGTTCTAGTTCAGTTCTAGTAGTTCAGTTCTAGTTCTGTTCTAGTTCAGTTCTAGTTCTGTTCTAGTTCTGTTCTAGTTCAGTTCTAGTTCAGTTCTAGTTCAGTTCTAGTTCAGTTCTAGTTCAGTTCTAGTTCAGTTTAAATTAAGATCTAGTTGTCGACGGTAGTCGAGTTTATTTATTTAAACACTTAAAGAAAACAAAAATTATGAGCATAAATTTTTCCATCTACACCACTGTTTGCCACCTTAGTAATATCTCCTGCATACAACACAAATGATAATTAACACAATCTATGCAAAATAATCTTTTAATTTCTTTAAAGTGTTTAACAACATTGTTTCTTCAAACGCTGCATTTGTAACACACCTTATTTTTATGATCACATGTATTTCCCTTTACAATCTTTCTTTCTTTCTTTTTGTTGTCTTTAAGCTTTTATGCACTTTTTAAATACCTTTTGTGTTGTTATTGTTGTTAGCCCCGTATTATTGTAAAATGTTGTTTTTTTATTGTTGTTTGTATTGTATCTTATTCGTATCTGTATATTTAAAGGTCCATCCGATTACATCACACATCATGCACAATTAACCGTTTGTAACTTTTGTGGCGCTGTCCGTTCGACAATGTTGAAGTGTTTTATAGAGATGATCATTATTGTGTCATTATCATCGTCATGGTACTCATCATCGTCATCGTGATTCTCATTATAAGTGATTCTTTTTTTAATCTCTTTCTTTTCATTTTGTATATTTTCTGTCAATTATAATTAAAGTGTTGATTCTTTTTCAAGTAAACATTTGTATTGACTTGGCTTGTGTCTCCGTTTGGCTGTTGACTTTACCAATATGTATTTGACATAATTATGGTTTTTGACCACATTTAATGGTCCATTTTGTAAAAGATAAAGGTTGTTGGTTTTTGTGTTATGCTGAATTCTTAATGAGTTTATTGTGGCAAGTTTGTAATAAAAATTTGAAATAATGATTGTTATGGTTATTATATTATTGTAATCATTTTAATGAGGGGAAGACAAGAGAAACAACAAGTAGGAAAGAAAAGGTGAAGACATCATTTAATGATGTTAGAGATAAATAAAATGTAATTTTAGGAGTAATAAAAATAAAATAAAAATGTAATAATAATTTGTAAAATATTTTTTATACTTTCTATTTTTAATTTCAAGAACAAATTTGTTTTTTTTTTTGTAAGAAAGTGAAGTTTATATATGAAAACACATTAATCTTGTTTATAGATTCCTTAAAGCTGGTACCACTTTGTTTTGGTGTCCTTTCATGTCATAAAATGCCAGCCCTTTTACTTACTAGAAGTAGAGGCGCGCATCTAACAAATGATTCAAATTAACACTTAAGATAATTTGTTCAATTTGTGTGCCTCTGGTTCTTAACAAGATTGACAAGCTGACGAACATTTCTGGCCATTTCCGAGAACTCAACACAAATTAACTGCTAGAAAGGAAACTATGAAAGGCAAGAAAATGAAAGACAAAACAAGCAACAACAAAAAAATTAACAAATTAGATGTAACACTTGAGGCAGAACATTACGATTTTTATGTTTAACTATTTTAAAACCAAAACTTTAGTAAAATGTTATGCTTGAGCAAAACTAAAAGTGCTCTAAACTATCTAAGGCATTTTAACTAATATTTCTTGTAAACTTGGAACACTGTTTCCAAAAAAAAAGAAAAAGTAATGGCATATATGAAACCATTTTTCTTTCGGCAATAGCAATATTCATCACATTCAAAAAAATTCCCGGAGAAAGTCTTTAGGGACCCAGACAGACAACTTTAAATCTAAGGGGATAATACTTCATAGATATAAAATATTAAAATTTATCAGAAAATGGTGTAAATGTTTTTTTCATATCTACAAGATATAGATTGCTACCGGCTTTTTAGATTTTTAGTTATTTTTTTTTTTTTTTTTTTTTTTTGTATTTCCACATAAATGTATCCATGTATCTCAACTTGCGTATATTTCATTTCACAATGTCAATGAGAGTGTGAGTGAATGGCATTGTGTGAAGCGTAAAAAATGTATTTTTTGAACATACACACAGACACACTCTGACTCGACTAGCTAGACTAGAAGCTGATACTCTTAGAAATATACACATAAAAAAGCCCACTTACAACCGATCCATGTTTTAGAACATTTGTTATGCTTCTATACTTCAGTTATTTCGTCTTTAGTTTGGCTTACACATGAAAACACTTTGAAACAAACAAACATTCAGACACACTCAACCTGCATTAGAAGTAGAAGAAGCTCATGTATACCGATAAGTACAATCATGCCTTGATGGGCATGCAGTCAGTCAGTCAGTTATTCAGTCAAAGTAACCAGAAAATAACTTGAGAGGTTGTAAACATAATCTAACGCCTCCCAACAAACCAACCAACCGTCCAACAACAAGTGGTTGCAAGTGAATGAAGAAGTGTGTTTGATGTATTTAATATAGGAAATTTACTTTTTTTCTTCTTCTTAGAAAATAAAAAATTGTACTTAGTTAAGGAAAAAGCCAGGGAAGTGTAATAAGTTAAACGTGAAGTATCACAGCCAAGAAGCACGAGTGACTAGTGGTAGTTAGGTAACAAACGATCGAAAAAAAAAATACTAGACAAGACATGCTTTGACAAGGTACATAATTAAGTTAAACGCTTGATTAGACCATTGATAACAATCAATCAATGCTGTGGTGTGCTGGAGGAAGACAATGAAAGTGACATAAATAAAGCTTAAGGGCAAATAAATGATTTTAAATGTTAGAATGTTGCAAAGCAAATTAAACATACAATTTATTTGGGTAGTGGGGAGATTTAGTATTTTGGAAAATTAGGATTTTGTTTGTTGGCCTTAAAATGCTTTAATTAGATTGAAATCAAAATTTGTTTAATTTTCCACTTAAAATTAATTAAGTAAATAAATTGATTTTAACTTTTCTTTTTTTCTGTTTATTTTCAGAATGAAGCAGTAAGTACAACAAGTATTTTAATTCAAAATATTTTGTAAGTACATATATTCAATTGCCGTCAATGATCACCTAAATTTCTTGACTTTAAAAAAGTCTAATAGATCAACAAGATTATAAAATCGTCTAAATATCTCCTTTCGTTTAGAATCTAGAGCGGGACAAACATCCAGAAGATAAGCTATTAAACTACTGCAGAAGTTATTGTATGGAAATCATAAACAGAGGGAAAAGGAAAAATACACGTCTTGTACCAAATTGACACCAAAGAGTTTATAATTATTCAATAACATCCATTGTCAAAGTATATACATACGTACGGCAACACTATGTAATGTTGACAACGCAACGTTGTCAACATTGCAACAATTCGTTGTCGAAATCTAAATTTTATACACATCCGTTGTCTAAATGTTAACAAACGTGGTAAGCTCAATATTGGTAACGGATTCTTTGTCAATAGTGAGACTATCACGTTTGTTAACATTTAGACAACGGATGTGTATACAATTTAGATTACGACAACGAATTTTTGCAGTGTTGTCAACATTGCATAGTGTTGTCTTACGTATGTATATACTTTGACAACGGATGGTATTGAAAAATTATAAACAGTTTGGTGTCAATTTGGTACCAGAGGGATATATAAAGAAATATATCCCTCTGTGTATGAATCTAATCAGTTATACATATATAAATGATCATCCAGCATCGATTCAGACCCAAATGGTAGACTAAACCAAGGCCATAGTGTGCTAAGATCAGAATAAAACGTTCATCTGTATATCTCCTTCCGTTCAGACTCTAGAGCAGGACTAATACCCAGATGTAAATCTACCACCATCCCTTTAGTTAGCCATTACAACTAGGCCATAGTGTATGCTAACGTGACCTGGAACGGTCTGGATCCATATAATAGCATATCTCTGGGATGCAAATTTTACATCCACTAGCGATTGTATGTTTAGTGCATGACAAATACATAGAAATTGGGCAAATACCTCCACATTATTTTATTGGCACAATACCTGTAGAAGTCATGGTATGGAAGATCAATGCATATATCATATGCAACACATTTAAAGAGATCAGTTATAATTGATCGTTCAGATAAGATCGAGAGATACATAGAAAGTAGGCGCGATTAAATTAATATATTCTAGTTCAAAAGTTCTTAGGAACCGTAATCATTATAGCATATCGCTGAGATAATACATCAGCTTGAAGAGTGCTATAATCATCATCAAGGGGAAGATAATATACCGAAAATTTCTTTTGACAAATGGCTACGTAGATAATACAAAAATCGATAAATTTGGATGGATTTGAGAAGTCTTTCTCTAGAATGACTTTTTAAATTGATGACCCATAGTACTAAGCACTAATAGTACCCAAAGTAATAGTATTAATAGTACTAAGTTTGTTTACAGTGCACACTTTTAGCATTAAGGTTCTTCTGATTGGGTCTTGATTAAACATGACAATATTGCGATAAATAAGACTTAAGATGTCATTTTAGAATTTTCTAAGAAACTCAGCACGTCAATGACATCATTTGACAACTATAGCAAAAATTGTTCTTACATCGAAGATAACAAAAAGATAAAATTATATGAAAGACATTAGCAAGGCGGATGTTATTTAATACACAAATATCTAGAATATATCATTTGTAGGAAACTATTATTTAAAAATAACAATTAAAATTAATGACAGTTATCTCCATACTTTCAAAAATGTGTCACAAGTTTTAGTATTCCAAATAAAAGTTAACATTTGTCATACAAATACAATGTTAGCTATTATACGGAAATGTTACAAAAATCAACCATTCATCATTTTCCAAATACATACTCCCATAACATATATATTGTATAGCATCATTAATAATTACTTCATCATTTAAATGTTTCTGTTATAATGATTCCTTCAGCCACCTCCCTCTCTCCCTTCCTTAATCATGTTTCACGACATTCGTTCTTTTTGCGTTGTGAATCTTGATGTTTGATAATGATGATTATTCATCAAGAACTATCATTAAGATTTACACAAAAACCCATTATATCTGTACTTTAAATGGGAAAAAAAACATAGATATAGACTTAAGCCAAATATAGGTCACTATAGAAATAAGAGGAAATACAAAATACTAAAGAAGTTAGTAGAAAAACAAGTTAGAGTGCTATATTCGGCTGAGCCGAATCTTAAATACCCTCCACCAGCAACTTTTGTATTAATACATTTCTAATTAATAAGTTTTCTCATGTCTTAAATATAAAAATCCCAAGATTTAAACAGCTTAAATCTACTACAATTCCAAGATTTATTGAACATTAGAAACACCACTTTCATTTAAATTTTTATAGCGCCCTAAGATATGCTTTAGCGATATCTCGTATTTGCTTGCATGTATGCATGTGTGTGAAAGATTTAAGGATTTTCAAAATACATACATATATATAATTTTGTTCTACACAAATTGATAATGCATATAGTTAAATACGGTTAAAGCGCTTTTAGGGGCAGGACCTAGTATGAGAGATATGACCAAATATAGGCCGACCGTGAAAAATTTTTGAAATACCATTAAGTGCTTTTTGCATTACAAAATAGTATTTATGAACAAAAATAGTATTTATTTATATCATTATTTGGTAATGAGTTATGTGCTTTTAAGTGTTTTTCTGAAAGTGACCTTGTATGGGAGCTATGATCAATTATGGATCGATAGGAAAACAATTTCACAGTAATATTTCTCTGTATATGAGCAATATTTCTGTCAAACTTTATATGGATATCTTAATTTAGTAATGAGTTATGTGCGTTTAAGTGATTTTCGGGAGGGGACCTTGTATGGGAGCTATGACCAGTTATGGACCGATCGGAAAAAAAATTATCTGTAATATTTCTGTGCATATGAGTAATATTTGTACCATATGGGTATCTTAATTAAGTAATGAGTTATGCGCGTTTAAGTGATTTTCGGGAGGGGACCTTGTATGGGAGCTATGACCAATTATGGACCGATCGAAAAAATTTTTCGCAGTAATATTTCTGTGCATATGAGTAATACTTGTGCCAAATTTTATATTGATATCTTAATTTAGTAATGAGTTATGCGCGTTTAAGTGATTTTCGGGAGGGGACCTTGTATGGGAGCTATGACCAATTATGGACCGATCGGAAAAAAATTTCACAGTAATATTTCTGTGCATATGAGTAATACTTGTACCAAACCTTATATGGATATCTTAATTTAGTAATGTGTTATGCGCGTTTAAGTGATTTTCGAGAGGGGACCTTGTATGGGAGCTATGACCAATTATGGACCGATCGGAAAAAACTTTCACAGTAATATTTCTATGCATATGGGCAATACTTATACCAAATTTTATATGGATATCTGAATTTACTAATGAGTTATGCGCGTTTAAGTGATTTTCGGGAGGGGACCTTGTATGGGAGCTATGATTAATTATGGACCGATCGGAAAAAAATTTCACAACAAAATTTCTGTGCATATGAGTAATATTTGTACCAAATTTTATATGGATATCTTAATTTAGTTATGAGTTAAGCGCGTTTAAGTGATTTTCGGGAGGGGACCTTGTATGGGAGCTATGACCAATTATGGACCGATCGGAAAAAAATTTCACAGTAATATTTCTTTGCATATGGGCAATACTTATACCAAATTTTGTTTGGATATCTTAATTTAGTAATGAGTTATGCGCGTCTGAGTGATTTTCGGGAGGGGACCTTGTATGGGAGCTATGACCAATTATGGACCGATCGGAAAAAACTTTCACAGTAATATTTCTATGCATATGGGCAATACTTATACCAAATTTTATTTGGATATCTTAATTTAGTAATGAGTTATGCGCGTTTAAGTGATTTTCGGGAGGGGACCTTGTATGGGAGCTATGATCAATTATGGACTGATCGGAAAAAAATTTCACAACAATATTTCTGTGCATATGACTAATATTTGTACCAAATTTTATATGGATATCTTAATTCAGTAATGAGTTTTGTGCGTTTAAGTGATTTTCGGGAGGGGACCTTGTATGGGAGCTATGACCAATTATGGACCGATCGGAAAAAAATTTCACAGTAATATTTCTATGCATATGGGCAATACTTATACCAAATTTTATTTGGATATCTTAATTTAGTAATGAGTTATGCACGTTTAAGTGATTTTCGGGAGGGGACCTTGTACGGGAGCTATGTCCAATTATGGACCGATCCATAAAATTTTTCCTCTGAAAGAATTCTATTGACATAAGATTTTAATTTGTAAAATTTTGTGGAGATATCGACATTGTGGCGGAAGTTATTAACAAAAAACCCATTTTCCAGGAATATGTACTTTTGTATGGGAGGTATATGAAATTGTGGACCGATTCTGGCAATTTTCAGCAGGGATCAAGATCTTGTGCAGAAACGAATGTATGGTGATTTCCATGGAATTATCTTGCATAGTTTCCGAGAAAACTACATCAGAATGTGTAAAAAATGCTTATTTTTTTCCGAGGTTGTTTTAAATTTTGATTCATAACTTTTCCCGGTGTGAACCGATTTTGCCCATTTGCAATACCAAACAACTTAGGAAAATGAAGAACATTTTGGGTGAATTTGGTTAAGCTCTATTGCTTCGTTTTATCGTGAGCGTGTTTTACACAGACAGACGGACAGACGGACAGACGGACAGACGGACAGACGGACATAGCTAAATCGACTCAGAATTTGATAAGGACCCAGAATATATATACTTTGTTGGGTCTCAGATGAATATTTCTTGGTGTTACACACGGAATGACAAAGTTATATATACCCTCTATCACCACTGATGGTGGTGGAGGGTATAACAAAACACGTAGCTACTAGAAAATAAGTATTTTAAGAAAGAACAAAAAAAAAGCTTCTACCTTTTTTGCATGCAAAATCCACAAAATAGTTTTGCCTTCTAAATGTATTCAGCAACCAAACAGGTACGCTGTTACAAAAAAAAATTAAAAAAAGGTTAAAACTTGATACTGTAGAGGGGAAATGAATGAAGAGGGACAGGGTAGCAAAAAGAGAATTTATCATGTCATGACATCACCGGCACTGTTATCATCAGCAACAGCATCATCATCATTATAGTCGTTATAATGAATTCTTCGTTATATCTACTACTACTACAATTACTACCATTTTTGTAGTATTATCTTAACTAATATTACTAATTTAAATCCACTAACTAACTCTGCAGTAGTAGTGGCACCAGCATTATTGTATATATTTTGGATTTAACTCCAAAAAAAAGAGCGCCATCTCGGGCTTCTATTATTTCAACAGTTTTACACTTATAGAAAGGCAACATAGTATTTGACTAATGATGTATAATTGCTGGTATATGTCTGAGTTTGACTTTTAAATATCCAGGCAAAAATTTATACATTTTCAAGCAGAGCTATAAAGGTGCTTAATCTTTTGTTAAGTTTTTATAAAGCGTGTTATTTCTAATGAGTTTTTATTTCTGTTTTAAAACGATGGATGAATTGTTAAGATTTTTATATATTTAAACTATTTAAACTAAACCCTTTTCAGAAAAAGAGATAATTTCGATTAGAAATGGTGTAATTTCGAGAATTTTGGTTTTTATAAGTTGAACTTATTAGGTATTTTGAAAGCTCTTTTTCGATTCGAAATACTGAGTACTCTTTCGGGATATTTCTCGAAAAATCGTTTAAAGGCCCACAAATCCTAAGATGGGAACATCATAAATTTGTTTTATGTCGGCTATATCCAGTATAGCTTTTTTTAATCTTAGATAATTCAGTTTGAAGTATACAAGAAACTTCGATTCCAAATTCCTTAATAAAGATCCAACATCGAACCTTATTTTCCAGTTTTTGGATCCAACTATATATATACAAAAACAATCATCTACCAACTCCTCAACTTATCAAACGCCATGGAGATATGAGACCGTAAGTTCCTTTTAAAGAAATGACTTCATGGATGCAGAGGGCTGAGAAGATTCTACATTCCTAGAATGACTTCTTGCAGAGAAAATTCAATTTGACTTGAGTAGAAAATTAGAAAATTAAGTTGTTCAATTGAGTCCAGTTTTTGGAATAGCTAAGTACTCTTATAATATTTTTTCATACATGAATCCAAAAATCATTGCAGATATCATATGAATATGAAGCTTCGTTCGTGAACATCATTGAATTTTTCATGTGAAGTGCGATTATCTTTGACAAACATAAATATTTCAAAGAAATAGTAGTTTTAGGTTTCTGCACGTTTGTGAAATAATTTTTTTTCGTTTTTTTCAAACGGAGATTACAGTGCGTGCATAGACTTATACATTCACAATAAAAGAAACTTAATTATTAGGATGGCACAAAAACAAATCAAAATTAAAAAAAAATTTTGAGAAGATCATATTGCACTAGCTACAACACTAGTTACTTCGGGGCTCAAACGATAACACTGCATGAGGCTTACCAATATTATTCTAATCAGATTTCATGAGTTCTCTTGAAGTGAAGCCATTCTTATGTTAAAGTGATGCAAAAGAGTTATGACCAAATTACACGAAAAGTTTTTCACATTCTTGTCGTTTTTTTTGTGGGTAATAAGCTTTAATTAGCATAATGCAGGTAAGCGAAACTTAAGCTGAGGGCAAGAACAGGTAACAAAAAATTGGTTAAAGGAATTTAATGTTAACGTCCAAAAATGATTTATAATATTAAATTTCTTAAAAAAAAAACGTAAATATTTTTGACACACATGAATAAATTGCTGACAAAATAAATCAAGGTCACAAAATTTTGTGGTTGACCGCAAGACTACAAGCTTTTAGCATATTAAAAATTAAAAAAATTCCCCAAAATTATTTATAAATAAATCCTAATAAAAACGCGTTTAAATTGTTTCACAGAAAAACTTTAAATATTAGAAAAAAAGTCCATTATTAAAGCAAGTAAGAAATTATAGTCGGACGAGGCCGACCATATAATACCCTAAACCTGTTACAAAAATAAAATGTGATTTAGTTTTCATAATAAAGCATTTAAGTTGAATTGTACCTTGCCTCAGATATACTTAAGCCATTTATTGTTGAACAAAATTGTGGACATTTAAGTCAAATTTTGAAGGTGGATTTGTATAGGGGCTATGGTCAAATGAGAGCCTATAATTATAAAATTCATGAGAGTCATCAGCTAGTATAGAACTTGGTTTTGCAGCTTTTTGTCTACAGACGAGTATATTAAACATAATTATGAACTTAAAATCCCTATTCGTCGGGTTCAGTTGTATGGGGGCTAGGTGAAATGATGGACAGTTGTTGACCATTTTCATTCGATACCATAGAAGATCATGTGCCATTTCATTGAATTATCTTAAAAGTTGTGACCTGTAGTTTTATTAAAAGGTTTACATGGACGGACGGACGGACATAGCTAAATCGAATCAGAAAATGATTCTAAGCCGATTGGTATACTTTAAGGTGGATATAGGACCAATATTATTGTGCGTTACAAACATCAGCATAAAAACCCAATATACCTTAAAAGGCGTATTCAATTCTAAATATAAATCCAATTAAACAAAACTAATTACTCGACCCAAAATATCAATCATACAAATTCTAAAATTTCTAAAAATTTTCTTGATGATATACCGATAAGAACAAGGACTTTTCAGTTTGTTTAACAAAATAACTTAGTAATTATTCAATTTCAATTATAAAACTAAAGATTAAAATAATTCCATAAAAGTCTCAAACTACCAGCAATTTCAACTTAAAGCCATAACAGCAGAAAAAAAAAAGAATGAGGAGACACAAAAGGACTTGAAACCCTTGAGAACTTGTTACAAAAATGTCAAATATTTTGCCAATTAATGCCAAAAACCATGAAAGTCTAAACTGCACACATTACAAGCAATTATTTGAAAAACTCAAATCCAAAACAGAAACAGACAGACATGCCTGAGAAAAAGTCTATAAAAATGCAAGTAAACTTGACCACTACTTGGTTTGGGCCATATTAAAACAAACAGAGGCGGCTTGGCGGCAATGAAGATAAAAATGTTTTTCAAACAATATTGCAAAATAAAAAAAAGAAGGGCTAAACCAACATAAAACTCCATCACGTTTGTCCTATAATACAAATAAAGCAAAAAATTGTAAAACGATAAAAAATATAAATGAAAAAATAAATGTCTTTAAATTTGTAACAACAAGAAGATTGAGGTACAAAAAAAGAACTGAAACATAAATTGGTGTGATTTTAGCCATATTTCTTAGTAAGTTAAGTTTTGTTAACATTAAATCTACAAGACTAGCAAAAAATATGTTGTATGAAAAAAAGGGAAAATATTTCTGCATTTTAGATAAATTGTGAAGGAACAGAAAAAAACACAAACTGAATCTAGTCTTAGAATAAGAAATATGGTGGGTTTCTTAAAATAAGACTCATAAATATTTTTAAACATGTTTACAAGCACAAAACATTGGTTTGTTTAACACAATAAAATATAGACCTACATAAAAATTGAAACTGAACATGAAATAGTTAAAGACAGACAGACGGGCAAACGTAAAGATAGACAAGCAGGCAGGCGGAAAGACAGACAGACACGATAGTTACACAGACAGCCTACTATAACTGCTGCGGCTGCTGCTCGGCTCGTTCCTAAACAAGTAGATGTTGCTTAAACTGATGTTGGTGTTACTAAAATTGCTGCTGTTGTTAATAAAACCCGTGAGCCAGTCACATTAACAATCATCAACCATCCATCCATCCGTTCATTCGTCGTATCTTGTCTCTTTTGTTGTTGCCTTCTCGACTATATATTTCGCACATATTGTTTGTATTTGTTGTTATAGTTGGTTGTTGACTGTTTTCGGTTTGATGTTGTTACATTTTCTGTAGAACGCGGTCAAAGTGAATTATTTTCGCTGAAGATGAATGACCATCTTAAAATGACACAAAACTCTAGCCAAAACAACCAACCAACCATGTAAGCAGCTAGTTTACCAACCAGAGACTACCAAACCTTTAACATCATCAGCAGTTGCGGACAAAAAATTAAGCTAAAAAGAAACATATACATAGATCTCTAGGCTCTTATCTTACGATTGTTGTTTTTATATATGTATGTGGACTTGATTGTGTCTTCGTGTTGAAGCTGTAATGTAATGTAATGATCTACTACACAACATTGTAACAACATCAATTTTGTTCGTACATACTTATGCTCACTTATTTGGTGTATTTCTTTGGTGATACCCTACCCTAAGTGTTATGAGTTGCCTGTTGTTGACTTTTCTGAAATTTAAGGAAATCTTTCACATTAACTTAATGAACTTTTCCGAATATTGCAGATCAGACATGAAATATGGAAATAGTACTATGTTTCCAAAAATAAATCCTTTTTATGATTATGTCATTTAAGAGTGATTTCGGATATTCAAAGTTCTTAGACATTTTGATTTGACTATGCTTACTCATATTTGACTAAACTAATCTAATGTATAGTTCATGAACTAATATAATGACTAGATTATAAACTAGTCTATGAACTAATGACTTGTATTTGGGCTATTTTATGGACTAGTCTATGGACTAATAGAGTATTCTTTGGACTATTTTAGGGGCTAGTCTGTCGTCTATTATATGGACTACAGTTTATGAAGTAATCTAACGACTAGTCTTGGCATTATTATGGACTATTATATCTACTAGTCTGAGAACTATTCTATGCACTAGTCTATTGAGTTCATGAACTATAGTCTATGGGCTACTAATGACTAGTTTATTTACTAGTCTATAGATTATTATATGAACATGTCTATGAAGTATTATATGGACTAGTTTATGGACTATTCTATATTCTAGTTCATGAACGCAATAGACTAGTTCATAGAATAATCCATATACTAATCTATAGTCTATAGATGAAGTAATCTAATGACTAGTCTGGGCATTTTTATGGACTATTCTATAGACTAGTAAATGGACTATTATATCTACTAGTCTGAGAACTATTCTATGCACTAGTCTATTGAGTTCATGAACTAATCAAATGACTATAGTCTATGGGCTACTAATGACTAGTTTATTTACTAGTCTATAGATTATTATATGAACATGTCTATGAAGTATTATATGGACTAGTTTATAGACTATTCTATATTCTAGTTCATGAACGCAATAGACTAGTTCATAGAATAATCAATATACTAATCTATAGTCTATAGATGAAGTAATCTAATGACTAGTCTGGGCATTTTTATGGACTATTCTATAGACTAATAAATGGACTATTATATCTACTAGTCTGAATCATGAATTCATCAAATGACTAGACTATGGGCTACTAATGACTAATCTATAGACTTGTTTATGAAGTATTATATGGACTAGTTGATGGACTATTCTATGGACTAGTCATTGGACTAGTCTTTCGAATAATCTTTGGACTTAAACTACTTATGTTAAAATAAACATGAACTAATTGAGAATTTTAACATTTCTCTCTATGTGTTTTATATTTTGTTTCGGTCTAGGTCCAAACCTTTTTTCGAGGAATATATTGAATTTCTTTTGACGCCCAGACTACTTATGCCAAAATGAATACAAACTAATTGAGAATTTAAATAATTTCAAAGTTTTTTATATTAGCAATATTGACATTAGGTTATTTCAAATTTCCTTAATTACTCTTGACTAGAATAAATCGAATTTATTGATACTAAAGCGGATAAAGTTGATTACGAATGTATCGCTTTTGTAGTACCCTTGCAAGGTCGATCTCTATCTCACAAAATTCTCTCAAAAATTCTTTGTTTCATTTTCAAAAAAAAAATATTCCTTTTCCATTGAAACAACATTTCCTTTGGGATTGCTTTTGTGTTCTACAAGTTTGCTGTATTTCTGTTTTACCATCATTGACCATATTTGGTGAGAATCTTATGATTACATTAAGAAGCAGTAACGCGTGCCAATCTTGTAAATAGTATGTTGTTTTTATGTTACATTGTCGCTATAAATTATGCATATTTATTAACAATAAATTTTCGACAAAAAACAGACAAAAATAAAACCTGAAATTATGAACAACTATGCAGAAAACATGCAAAATAAAACTTCTTAAATTGGCTCGTGCATAAGAAATGTAAATTTATGGAAAGTGATAGTCGAAAGTAATTATTATGAATAAAAAGTGTTGTTGCACATTATAAGACAAACCAGATTCTCGTAGTAAGTTTGAAAGAAATAAATAGTGCATCTTAGGAAATATAAATTAAAAGCTTAACTTTAGAAATTTTAAAATTGCAATATTAAAAGGAAATTAGTTGGTGCAACGGATGGTGTTCATTAGGCGCCAGTTAGACTAACCATTTGATACGCTAATTTTAGAAAGCTGTAAAGTAAGGATATTTTAATGTGATTCTGGCAACATTAAGTTATCATCTTTATATTTAAAGAAAACTTTTTATTAAATTAAAAAAAAAAATCTTATTTATTATTTTTCGAAACTTCTGTTATAGACATTTTTTTTTAATTTTCACTTATAGAAAATTTTAAAGAATTTGTCTATTTTACATTTTTTTTGAAGATAATCTTTTTATAGAAAAATATTCGAAAACCTTTCATTCTTAATAGAAAATTTTTGTAAACTTTTCTTTTTATAGAAAACTTTTGAAAAATCCTCTTTTTAAAGAAAATATTTTGGAAAATTCTCTTTTTATAGAACATTTTTGGAAAAATTCTCTTCTTATAGATCATTTTTGGAAAATTTCCTTTTTATAGAACATTTTTGGAAAAATTATTTTTTTATAGAAAATTTTCGAGAAAAAATTTTTTTATAGAAATTTTCGAGAAGAGAACATTCTCTTTTTATAGAAATTTTTCGAGGAAATTCTCTATTTATAGCAAATTTTTGAGAAAATTCTCTTTTTATAGGAAATTTTTGAGAAAATTCTCTATTTATAGAAAAATTTCGAAAAAATTCTCTTTTTATAGAAAATTTTCGAGAACATTCTCTTTTTTATAGAAAATTTTCGAGAAAAAAAATTTTATAGAAATTTTCGAGAAAAGAACATTCTCTTTTTATAGAAATTTTTCGAGGAAATTCTCTTTTTATAGCAAATTTTTGAGAAAATTCTCTTTTTATAGAAAAATTTCGAAAAAATTCTCTTTTTATAGAAAATTTTCGAGAACATTCTCTTTTCTATAGAAAATTTTCGAGTAAATTCTCTTTTTTATAGAAAATTTTCGAGAAAATTCTCTTTTTTGTAGAAAATATTCGAGAAAATTCTCTTTTTTGTAGAAAATATTCGAGAAAATTCTCTTTTTTATAGAAAATTTTCGAGAAAATTCTCTTTTTTATAGAACATTTTCGAGAACATTCTCTTTTTTATAGAACATTTTCGAGAACATTCTCTTTTTTATAGAATATTTTCGAGAACATTCTCTTTTTTATACACAATTTTCGAGAACATTCTCTTTTTTATAGACAATTTTCGAGAACATTCTCCTTTTATAGAAAATTTTCGAGAAAATTCTCTTTTTATAGAAAATTTTCAAGAAAATTGTCTTTTTATAGAAATTTTTCAAGAAAATTCTCTTTTTATAGAAAATTTTGGAGAACATTCTCCTTGTATAGAAAATTTTCGAGAACATTCTCTCTTTATAGAACATTTTCGAGAACATTCTATCTTTATAGAACATTGTCGAAAAAATTCCCTTTATATAGAATATTTTCGAGAAAATTCTCTTTTTATAGAAAATTTTCGAGAAAATTCTCTTTTTATAGAAAATTTTCGAGAAAATTCTCTTTTTATAGAAAATTTTCGAGAAAATTCTCTTTTATAGAAAATTTTCGAGAAAATTCTCTATTTATAGAAAATTTTCGAGAAAATTCTCTTTTTATAGAAAATTTTCGAGAAAATTCTCTTTTTATAGAAAATTTTCGAGAAAATTCTCTTTTTATAGAAAATTTTCGAGAAAATTCTCTTTTTATAGAAATCTTTTCATACCTATTATATAAATTTATTTCATAATAAAATAATTATATTTGAAATTGATTTATTTTATTAATTTATTATATGAAACCAAATCCTATTATTAATTTATTCATTAGATATATTTTTAGACCCACACGATTTTTGCAAAAATATTTCATCTAACAAATTTAATCTGACTAGAAAGCTTGTGGCACCCCTTAAGAACATTCAACAATTGTTTCAAACAAAGAAAACCTTGAAATATTTTGCACATGTTAAATTAAAACAAGAAAATACTTGTAAATAGATAACAATAAAATTAACTTGTTTCACCTTAATCTGTTTAATGCTATTTAAGCAGAAAAATTTAATTCAAATCTAAACAAACCTACATTTAATAACTTTTAGAAAAAGTCTATTAAATATAAAAGTTATATAAATATAAATTAGAAAATTTATAAAAAAATGTGTTACATATTTTTGCAAAATGTTTTTTAAAGTCTTAACACAACTATTTAATACTCAATACACCAAAGTGTTTTCTAGTGAATACTTTCTGCTCTTAATTACAACCCACCACCTTTATAAAACACTCATCCATCCCTTTTAATAATGTGGCCACAACTAACTGGAGGAGTTTGTTTTAATACATTCACGTGTCTTGGCGTTCTGGGCAAGTGAGTGTGTGTCTGTGTCTGTATTAATTATAGCGAGTTTGTTTAAAAAATAAGTTAATATAATAATTTATTACATAAAATAATTAACGAAAATTACATTTATTTAGTTTACTTGTTTGTTTGTGTTTCTTGTTGGTGCTGGTTGGTATTTAAAAAAACATGCTAATGGTAAATGAAGCAAAAATGTGCAACAATATTTTCTTTTAATAAAAAACATATTTAACCTACATTCAACAAAAAACAAAATAATACTTTAAAAAAGTATTATAATGTGGTCGTGGCTACAGAGGTGGCGAATCAGGGGGTGGCTTTAAAATTGGATACATTTTCGAAAATTTGTATTTTATAAAACATTTTTAAAAGCTCTATTTTTCCAGAAACAAAATATAAAATTCTCTTTTTACAAACCCCCCGGGGCATGTTACCTTGGTGAAATCTCCATCTTGGTGTTATTGCATTATCCCGTGGAAAAGAGGTGCTACCAATACCTGTTGTCTGCCGGGACTATAAATTGATGATGATAAAATGTATCCTCGACCTTTCCTTGGAATGATTCGACATGGGGTCTAGAGCACCATATAATATGGTACTACAGGTGGCTAGTTGCCCACAGGTAGTGCCATATATTCTCTCTCCGGCCCTGTTGCCATCTCAACAGATGTCATTGGGTGATGTGACAAAGCAACTTGTACTGGATTCCTGAACTCGTTGAGTATCTCTTACTCTTCGCGTAGTTGGGCGCCAGTATAGGTTGACACTTGATAAATGCCTGTCATTCCGTAAATCGTTCTTTAAAGTCTGAGACTGGAACTGATGTAATTGGTGAACGATCGGGAATGACTCCTCTGCCCGACAGGAGACTAGTACTGATTTAGTAGACCTTTTACTCCAGAGAAGTTCTCGGTGCTGTTGCCATCATAACATATTGTTTCATGCTACGCGACTTATGGTTAACGTCCGTTCCCTCAACTTGTCAGGGCAATTATTTGGTTCGAATTGACTTTGGAATTTCCTACATCCTTTGTCACGTTATCTGACATACAGAGGGATCCTGATTTATTGGCTGGGTATATCGGACCACCAAATATGTCTCTAGGTGCTGTTGCCGAATCAACAGGACCATCTGAGTAGTGGGGATGCGCGGCCTTAAGGAATGCAATGGAATGGGTTGATGGGGAATGCATTTTAAATAATGCAAACTTTCATGACATCATAAGGCAGTCACCTTCCAGTATCCCGGAAGATTGATTTCATCTGATGTTGGGGTAGTCAACCCTTCTATTGGCCTTAGACCAGCGATTGCTTCTTCCTTGTCGGGGTTTGCATTGCGATTGATACCATGCTGCCTGTCATTCCGCAACGGGGCTACTATGGCAAAAGATTTGATAGCTCGAGTACTTCAGCAAAGTGCTTGTACATGGACCGGCTCAGCCATGTACAAAATTGCCACCTGAGTTCTTCATAGAAGGATTCAGGGGCGTGTGGCAGACCGTCTCAAGTCTAATTTTGGGGAAATTTTTGAAACATTTTTAATAGAAATTTTTAATTAAAATTTCTCTTTTTATGGAAAATTTTTGGAAAAATTCTCTTTTTATAGAACAATTTTGAAAATTTTCTTATTTTTATTGATAATTTTTTAAAAAATTCTCTTTTATAGAACATTTTAACAAACATTCTCTTTTTATAGAAAATTTTTGGAAAAGTTCTCTTTTTTATAGAAAATTATTGGAAAAATTCTCTTATTATAAAAAAATTATTGGAAATATTATCATTCCATAGAAAATGTTTGGAAAAATGTTCTTGTTATAAAAAATTTTTCGAAAAAATCACTTTTTTTTATAGAAAATTATGGGAACAATTCTCCTTTTTTAAAAAATTTTGGAAACATTTTCTTTTTATAGAAATCATTGGAAAAATTCTCTTTTTATAGAAAATTTTTGCAAAAACTCTCTTTTTAACCGAAATTTTTTGAAAATTTTTTTTAACAGAAACTTTTTGGAAAAAAACTCTTTTTTATAGAAATTTTTGGAAAAGTTCTCTTTTATAAAGAAAATATTTGGAAAATTCTCTTTTTATAAAAATGTTTGGACAAATCCTCCTTTTATATAAAATTATTGAAAAAATTCACTTTTTATAAAAAATTTTTCCTTTTATAGAAAATTTTACAAAAATTCAACTTTGTAAAGAAAATTTTCGGTTTTTATAGAAAATCCTTCAAAATGTTTTCTTTTTATAGCAAATTTTGTAAAAAAAAAACTTTTGGAAAACTCGAGTTTTTAAATTTTTTTTTATAGAAAAGTTGTTAAAGTTCTCTTTTATAGAAAAATTTCAAAAAATTATAATTTATAGAATATTTTTTAAAAAAATAGTATAAATAAATATTTTATAAAAATTATATTCTTTCCTTAAAGAAGAATTCTTTTCTTTTGCAGAAAGTTTTTGTAAAATTCTGTTTTTATAAAGAAATTTTGAAAAAATTTTCATTTTATAGAAAATTTTCGAATATTTTTCAATTAGGAAAATATTTTCGTAAAATTATCTTTAGTTGAAAAATAATTTAAAAATTCCGTTTAATTGAAAAGTTATTTAAAAATGTTCTCTTTTCTTTGGAAAATTTTTGAAAAAAATTATATTTTTATAGAAATTTTTTGTAATATCTTTTTAATAGAAAATTTTTGGAAAAAATTCTCTTTTTTAAAAAATTTTTGATAATTTCTCTTTTTTTTATAAAGTTTTTGGAGAACTCTCTATTTAATAAAAATTTTTGGAATATAAATTTTTATAAAATTTTATTTTAAAAGCAAATTTAAAAAAATTAATTTTTTATTATTAAAATAACCCCATTTAGTTACCACCCTTGTATAATGACGTACGAACATTTGTGGCAACAATACTTTTGCTGCATGATACACATACTGTTTAAAATTGTTATTAATGTAATAAATTTATATACACACATGTATCCAAATGCTTATACGCCATATCTATATATGAGTACAAATATGTGTTTGTATTAAATGAACATGAAATGCACTCAAAGACAACATTTGATTCAATAATAATAAAAACAAGTTAGAGTGCTATATTCGGCTGAGCCGAATCTTAAATACCCTCCACCAGCAACTTTTGTATTAATACATTTCTAATTAATAAGTTTTCTCATGTCTTAAATATAAAAATCCCAAGATTTAAACAGCTTAAATCTACTACAATTCCAAGATTTATTGAACATTAGAAACACCACTTTCATTTAAATTTTTATAGCGCCCTAAGATATGCTTTAGCGATATCTCGTATTTGCTTGCATGTATGCATGTGTGTGAAAGATTTAAGGATTTTCAAAATACATACATATATATAATTTTGTTCTACACAAATTGATAATGCATATAGTTAAATACGGTTAAAGCGCTTTTAGGGGCAGGACCTAGTATGAGAGATATGACCAAATATAGGCCGACCGTGAAAAATTTTTGAAATAGCATTAAGTGCTTTTTGCATTACAAAATAGTATTTATGAACAAAAATAGTATTTATTTATATCATTATTTGGTAATGAGTTATGTGCTTTTAAGTGTTTTTCTGAAAGTGACCTTGTATGGGAGCTATGATCAATTATGGATCGATAGGAAAACAATTTCACAGTAATATTTCTCTGTATATGAGCAATATTTCTGTCAAACTTTATATGGATATCTTAATTTAGTAATGAGTTATGTGCGTTTAAGTGATTTTCGGGAGGGGACCTTGTATGGGAGCTATGACCAGTTATGGACCGATCGGAAAAAAAATTATCTGTAATATTTCTGTGCATATGAGTAATATTTGTACCATATGGGTATCTTAATTAAGTAATGAGTTATGCGCGTTTAAGTGATTTTCGGGAGGGGACCTTGTATGGGAGCTATGACCAATTATGGACCGATCGAAAAAATTTTTCGCAGTAATATTTCTGTGCATATGAGTAATACTTGTGCCAAATTTTATATTGATATCTTAATTTAGTAATGAGTTATGCGCGTTTAAGTGATTTTCGGGAGGGGACCTTGTATGGGAGCTATGACCAATTATGGACCGATCGGAAAAAAATTTCACAGTAATATTTCTGTGCATATGAGTAATACTTGTACCAAACCTTATATGGATATCTTAATTTAGTAATGTGTTATGCGCGTTTAAGTGATTTTCGAGAGGGGACCTTGTATGGGAGCTATGACCAATTATGGACCGATCGGAAAAAACTTTCACAGTAATATTTCTATGCATATGGGCAATACTTATACCAAATTTTATATGGATATCTGAATTTACTAATGAGTTATGCGCGTTTAAGTGATTTTCGGGAGGGGACCTTGTATGGGAGCTATGATTAATTATGGACCGATCGGAAAAAAATTTCACAACAAAATTTCTGTGCATATGAGTAATATTTGTACCAAATTTTATATGGATATCTTAATTTAGTTATGAGTTAAGCGCGTTTAAGTGATTTTCGGGAGGGGACCTTGTATGGGAGCTATGACCAATTATGGACCGATCGGAAAAAAATTTCACAGTAATATTTCTTTGCATATGGGCAATACTTATACCAAATTTTGTTTGGATATCTTAATTTAGTAATGAGTTATGCGCGTCTGAGTGATTTTCGGGAGGGGACCTTGTATGGGAGCTATGACCAATTATGGACCGATCGGAAAAAACTTTCACAGTAATATTTCTATGCATATGGGCAATACTTATACCAAATTTTATTTGGATATCTTAATTTAGTAATGAGTTATGCGCGTTTAAGTGATTTTCGGGAGGGGACCTTGTATGGGAGCTATGATCAATTATGGACTGATCGGAAAAAAATTTCACAACAATATTTCTGTGCATATGACTAATATTTGTACCAAATTTTATATGGATATCTTAATTCAGTAATGAGTTTTGTGCGTTTAAGTGATTTTCGGGAGGGGACCTTGTATGGGAGCTATGACCAATTATGGACCGATCGGAAAAAAATTTCACAGTAATATTTCTATGCATATGGGCAATACTTATACCAAATTTTATTTGGATATCTTAATTTAGTAATGAGTTATGCACGTTTAAGTGATTTTCGGGAGGGGACCTTGTACGGGAGCTATGTCCAATTATGGACCGATCCATAAAATTTTTCCTCTGAAAGAATTCTATTGACATAAGATTTTAATTTGTAAAATTTTGTGGAGATATCGACATTGTGGCGGAAGTTATTAACAAAAAACCCATTTTCCAGGAATATGTACTTTTGTATGGGAGGTATATGAAATTGTGGACCGATTCTGGCAATTTTCAGCAGGGATCAAGATCTTGTGCAGAAACGAATGTATGGTGATTTCCATGGAATTATCTTGCATAGTTTCCGAGAAAACTACATCAGAATGTGTAAAAAATGCTTATTTTTTTCCGAGGTTGTTTTAAATTTTGATTCATAACTTTTCCCGGTGTGAACCGATTTTGCCCATTTGCAATACCAAACAACTTAGGAAAATGAAGAACATTTTGGGTGAATTTGGTTAAGCTCTATTGCTTCGTTTTATCGTGAGCGTGTTTTACACAGACAGACGGACAGACGGACAGACGGACAGACGGACAGACGGACATAGCTAAATCGACTCAGAATTTGATAAGGACCCAGAATATATATACTTTGTTGGGTCTCAGATGAATATTTCTTGGTGTTACACACGGAATGACAAAGTTATATATACCCTCTATCACCACTGATGGTGGTGGAGGGTATAAAAACTACATGCAACTGTATGAGTCCATATATTGGATAAACAGCTATAGTATGTTGCACATAAGTGTATATTTTTTCATTAAAAACATCAAAGAGTGTGTTACATATATTTTATACTTTTTCAGTTTTGTTTATTTATTTAAATTATTTTTATACCCTCCACCACCATCAGTGGTGATAGAGGGTATATATAACTTTGTCATTCCGTGTGTAACACCAAGAAATATTCATCTGAGACCCAACAAAGTATATATATTCTGGGTCCTTATCAAATTCTGAGTCGATTTAGCTATGTCCGTCTGTCCGTCTGTCCGTCTGTCTGTGTAAAACACGCTCACGATAAAACGAAGCAATAGAGCTTAACCAAATTCACCCAAAATGTTCTTCATTTTCCTAAGTTGTTTGGTATTGCAAATGGGCAAAATCGGTTCACACCGGGAAAAGTTATGAATCAAAATTTAAAACAACCTCGGAAAAAAATAAGCATTTTTTACACATTCTGATGTAGTTTTCTCGGAAACTATGCAAGATAATTCCATGGAAATCACCATACATTCGTTTCTGCACAAGATCTTGATCCCTGCTGAAAATTGCCAGAATCGGTCCACAATTTCATATACCTCCCATACAAAAGTACATATTCCCGGAAAATGGGTTTTTTGTTAATAACTTCCGCCACAATGTCGATATCTCCACAAAATTTTACAAATTAAAATCTTATGTCAATAGAATTCTTTCAGAGGAAAAATTTTATGGATCGGTCCATAATTGGACATAGCTCCCGTACAAGGTCCCCTCCCGAAAATCACTTAAACGTGCATAACTCATTACTAAATTAAGATATCCAAATAAAATTTGGTATAAGTATTGCCCATATGCATAGAAATATTACTGTGAAATTTTTTTCCGATCGGTCCATAATTGGTCATAGCTCCCATACAAGGTCCCCTCCCGAAAATCACTTAAACGCACAAAACTCATTACTGAATTAAGATATCCATATAAAATTTGGTACAAATATTAGTCATATGCACAGAAATATTGTTGTGAAATTTTTTTCCGATCGGTCCATAATTGATCATAGCTCCCATACAAGGTCCCCTCCCGAAAATCACTTAAACGCGCATAACTCATTACTAAATTAAGATATCCAAATAAAATTTGGTATAAGTATTGCCCATATGCATAGAAATATTACTGTGAAAGTTTTTTCCGATCGGTCCATAATTGGTCATAGCTCCCATACAAGGTCCCCTCCCGAAAATCACTCAGACGCGCATAACTCATTACTAAATTAAGATATCCAAACAAAATTTGGTATAAGTATTGCCCATATGCAAAGAAATATTACTGTGAAATTTTTTTCCGATCGGTCCATAATTGGTCATAGCTCCCATACAAGGTCCCCTCCCGAAAATCACTTAAACGCGCTTAACTCATAACTAAATTAAGATATCCATATAAAATTTGGTACAAATATTACTCATATGCACAGAAATTTTGTTGTGAAATTTTTTTCCGATCGGTCCATAATTAATCATAGCTCCCATACAAGGTCCCCTCCCGAAAATCACTTAAACGCGCATAACTCATTAGTAAATTCAGATATCCATATAAAATTTGGTATAAGTATTGCCCATATGCATAGAAATATTACTGTGAAAGTTTTTTCCGATCGGTCCATAATTGGTCATAGCTCCCATACAAGGTCCCCTCTCGAAAATCACTTAAACGCGCATAACACATTACTAAATTAAGATATCCATATAAGGTTTGGTACAAGTATTACTCATATGCACAGAAATATTACTGTGAAATTTTTTTCCGATCGGTCCATAATTGGTCATAGCTCCCATACAAGGTCCCCTCCCGAAAATCACTTAAACGCGCATAACTCATTACTAAATTAAGATATCAATATAAAATTTGGCACAAGTATTACTCATATGCACAGAAATATTACTGCGAAAAATTTTTTCGATCGGTCCATAATTGGTCATAGCTCCCATACAAGGTCCCCTCCCGAAAATCACTTAAACGCGCATAACTCATTACTTAATTAAGATACCCATATGGTACAAATATTACTCATATGCACAGAAATATTACAGATAATTTTTTTTCCGATCGGTCCATAACTGGTCATAGCTCCCATACAAGGTCCCCTCCCGAAAATCACTTAAACGCACATAACTCATTACTAAATTAAGATATCCATATAAAGTTTGGCAGAAATATTGCTCATATACAGAGAAATATTACTGTGAAATTGTTTTCCTATCGATCCATAATTGATCATAGCTCCCATACAAGGTCACTTTCAGAAAAACACTTAAAAGCACATAACTCATTACCAAATAATGATATAAATAAATACTATTTTTGTTCATAAATACTATTTTGTAATGCAAAAAGCACTTAATGCTATTTCAAAAATTTTTCACGGTCGGCCTATATTTGGTCATATCTCTCATACTAGGTCCTGCCCCTAAAAGCGCTTTAACCGTATTTAACTATATGCATTATCAATTTGTGTAGAACAAAATTATATATATGTATGTATTTTGAAAATCCTTAAATCTTTCACACACATGCATACATGCAAGCAAATACGAGATATCGCTAAAGCATATCTTAGGGCGCTATAAAAATTTAAATGAAAGTGGTGTTTCTAATGTTCAATAAATCTTGGAATTGTAGTAGATTTAAGCTGTTTAAATCTTGGGATTTTTATATTTAAGACATGAGAAAACTTATTAATTAGAAATGTATTAATACAAAAGTTGCTGGTGGAGGGTATTTAAGATTCGGCTCAGCCGAATATAGCACTCTAACTTGTTTATTATTAAATATAACAACTGAAACTCCTATAAGAAAAAAATGAAATGCTACACTTCAAGGTATTTGCAAAAATTTAGCTTTTATTTTTTTAAACAATAATGGCCTATTTTAAAAAACCTTTGGCTAACAGCTAAACAACAAAAAGCAAAAAAAAAAAAAAGAAAAATGAATTTGCACAGCTGTGTTGTTTTGGCCAAAAATAAGTAGTATGACCAGGGGTTTTAGAAACAAACAGCAATAGATATTGCTAACGTTTAGAGCAAACAATAACTACAAAAAATGCCTTCACAGACTAGAATAGATAGAGAGACGAACAGACGGACAGACTGCCAAGCAACCAACTGTATGAATATTTGTCTAATGTTTAGAGGGGACATTTGTAACTGTAGTATTACAAAGAAATATTTTTTGTAGGTTTTTTTTTGGCCAAACGAATGTGACTTTAAGCAAAATTTTGAAGGAGCTGAAGAGTAAAGAAAATACATTATGGTTTAAATCTATTTTTGTGGTTTTGTTATTATGTTTTGTTTTTTTATACATATTTTAGCAATTTTTGTGATCATAGCACGCTTCACTAAGCCTTGGGTTTAATTTTTGCTTTGTCCGTTGATGTTGATGTTAGTTTCGACCCAGCGATTGACCATTAAACATTTTTTTTATTCATTCCATTCCATTCTATTTGCGTGTATTTTTAACTTTGTACCCACAATTGTCTAGAAGCTAAAATATAATTTGTATACAATGATTTTGTGATTTTTGCTTGTGGTTTTCCATTTATAAACCAAAAAAAACAGATTTTTTTTTAAAATGCACATAATTTTAAATAATATCTACTATTCGACTACTACATGGTATGTGGTGGTTGTCATGACTATTTGTCGATTTTCGACTTATTGGTAAAAAGTCAACCAGTAACAAAAAAAAAATTATTCAACCATTTTAATAAACAAATGCCACAAAATCATTGATTTGCCAATGACAAACGTATTGATAGCAGATTAAACATTTTTTAAAGTTATTAGATACTTAAACATATTGCAAATATGATTTAAAATTGAGGTTGAAGTTGTAAGGTTAAAAGGTTTATCAGGAGACACTTATTAGCAAGCTAAATGGAAAATAAAGTTTTTTTTCAAAATTTTTAAAATAAAATCAAATTAAAAAATCGTTTTATATATACCATGGCCGTTTTTAAAATTGATAATAAATATTAAATCAACCCGAAAAATATTCAACTAATTCAAAGCAGCTCTGCAACAAATTTTACTTTTTAAAAAATTCTCTAAAAAATAAGCTGTCATTGAACAAAATTGTGAAGCTAAAAGTTGTTTAGAAATGAAAAAAAATAGAGTCATACATCAATAGAAATATGTCCATTAAACACATACAAACGAAATAATAAAATAAAGCTAAAAAATCGACAAAAGTTGGAGAAAACAGAGAAAAAAAAAACAACTAAAGTAAATTATGTCAATTTAATTGAACCAAAAACAAACATCTAAAACGCCAAACAACTTCATTGGAACTGTATGGATTTTCAATACACACGATACGAATTCAATCTATTGCCAACTATTCTAGTCTATTCGGTTCAACCATTAACAGAAAATAAAATAGAGAGACGAGCAAAAAAAATATGGAGCAGTCAATGGGTTTTGTTTAGATAAGTGATGTTCTTTTTTTTATGGTACTCTACCTTGGGAAGTAAAAGACTCGGAAATCGGAGAATAGATAGGAAAATCTAAAAAAAAATCTTATTTTTAAATAGATAAATTTCCAAAAATTCTATTTTTATAAAAATTATATTTTTTATAGAAAAATTCTCTTTTTATAGGAAATTTTCGAAAAATTCTCTTTTTATAGGAAATTTTTGAAAAATTCTCTTTTTATAGGAAATTTTCAAAAAATTCTCTATTTATAGGAAATTTTCGAAAAATTCTCTATTTATAGAAAATTGTCGAAAAATTCTCTTTTTATAGAAAATTTTCGAAAAATTCTCTTTTTATAGAAAATTTTCGAAAAATTATCTTTTTATAGAAGATTTTCGAAAAATTATCTTTTTATAGAAGATTTTCGAAAAATTATCTTTTTATAGAAGATTCTCGAAAAATTAACTTTTTATAGAAGATTTTCGAAAAATTCTGTTTTTATAGAAGATTTTCGAAAAATTCTCTTTTTATGGAAGATTTTCAAAAAATTCTCTTTCTCTAAAAAATTTTCGAAAAATCCTCTTTCTATAGAAAATTTTCGAAAAATTCTCTTTCTATTTTCTTTTTATAGACAATTTTCGAAAAAATCTCTTTTTATAGACAGTTTTCGAAAAATTCTCTTTTTATAGAAAATTTTTTATAAATTCTCTTTTATAGAAAATTTTTGATAAATTCTCCTTTATAGAGAATTTTTGATGAATTCTCTTTTTAAAGAGAATGTTCGATCAATTCTCGTTTTAAAGAGAATGTTCTATCAATTCTCTTTTTAAAGAGAATGTTCGATCAATTCTTTTTATAGAAAATTTTCGATCAATATTCATTTTATAGCATATTTTCGATAAATTCTTTTTTCTATAGAAAATTTTCGAAAAGTTCTCTTTTCTTTAGAAAATTTTTGCAAAATTCTATTTTCTATAGAAAATTTTCTAAAAATTCTCTTTTCATAGAAAAATTTTTGAATAATTCTCTTTTAATAGAAAATTTTCAAAAAATTCTATTTTTATAAACAATTTCTGAAAAAGTTTCTTTTAATAGAAACTTTTCGAAAAACTCTTTTTTCATAGAAAATTTTAGAAAAATTCTCTATTCAAAAAAAATTTTCATAAAATTATCTTTTTCGTTGAATATTTGTGAAAAAATCGCATTTTATAAAATCCTTTTCACAGACATATTTTTTTTTTCTCAAAATTTTATTTTCTGTAGAAAATGTTCGTGAATTATATTTGTTAAGACTATTTATATAAAATTTTGGAAAAAGTATTCTGGAGATTTCTTGGCGAAAAAATTCTCTTTTTATAGAAAATGTTTTAAAAAATTGCCTTGATGATGTGATTGAATTGATCATAGAATCGAAAAGAAGCAATTTCAACCAAGTTGGCTATTATCGTTAGACTTAACCAAAGTTCGACCATTACCTAAACACTAGAAGAGTATTCTAACAACTTGCTTCTATTTTTTTCTTTGCACATTTTTATTTAATCCAAACAAAATCATCAATTTCTATCAAATGTGGTTCTTAACACTTCAATGATTTTTAAAGTGAACACTCGTTAAGCCTGCCTTCATGCACTCACTCACTCACTCTCTCTTTTGCAATGTAATAAATTTCCAGAATGATTCTTCTTCCTAGGAGATGAAACAAAAAGCGAAATGTTCACAACTTTTTTTTTTCATTTAAAGCCGCTTCAACTAGTACAGACAGACAAACACATGCCACCCGTTCACGTATTAGTGGCTGTGTAAACGGAAACTATAACAATCCGCGCCTGTCATCACATGGCAGCGTTTACGAGAGTCCGCTACACACATGTACAACATGCCACACTGTTTATGTGTTTATCGGTTGGTCTTTCGGATATTTGTTGGTTTGTTTGTGAATCTAATATTGGTTATAAAATTGCAGGCAATTTATCTACATAACTTGGCGTTTGCTTTTAGCCATGATGTCTGTAATTTTTTGTTCCTTCTACAGCCTTCGTCAAAAGAACGACAAACGAAAAAAAAAATACATGTCACGTTGCTCGAGAAAAATGCATAAAAAAATTATCCGCAGCTGTTTTTTGTTGTTTGTAGCTGCTATCTTATTCGTTAGAAAAATTGCAGCTGTGCTTTTAAATAAAAATTATGAAAAAAAACAAATACGAAAAGATTGTCTAACGAAAGAAAACTTTATAACTAGGCAAATACGACTGTAAAAGATTAAATAAAGTTTGTGGTCAAGTTTCATTCTTAAGCTTTAGTTAGTTAGTTGATAATGACAGTTAAGTGAATGGGAGCTTTAAATATAATTCGTTGAGGTATTTTTTTTCTAATTTTAAAGGATACTGATCATTATCTTAAATATTGGAGGTCTCTTTGTCTTAAATGCATATAAATCATTTGAATTTGCGGTGTATTATAAATGTAATATAAAATTGTTTTTTTTTATAAAGTTTGAAAATTAAGTAATTTAAGGAATAATGATTAGAGTGGTTTCAATAATTGTGTGATTAGTTGAAGTATAAATTGTCGAGATTTTTTAGAAGATTTTTTTAATCTTAGGCTTTGCTATTTCTAACTTATGATGAAGACTATAGATTTCCTAACAAGATGATCTAATTGATCGAGATCGTGAAGAAAAGAATATATATGTATATAATGCATATAACTACATAGATTAAAATATTCAAAAGTTAGACCAAGAGTGATAGTTAAGGTTGGCAGCTTTAGTTATTTCCAACTTATTGCAAATTTGTTAAAATGATAAGCGGCATTGATTATGAATACGGCGTAAATTTTGGGCCTGGAAACTTGAAAGCTATTCTACCATATGGATGGTCTTTTACACCCAATACCGAAACCTTATTTTAACGACCTAATAAATAAAATAATAAAAACTTAAGTGCCAAATATAATTCCATAAGAATTTCATTTCAGATTTTGTTAAACAAACAATCAAACATTTTATACCAATAAATATTACCCAAACCAATAGACATAAGCAAATAGAAGCCACCAAAATGTATGTCAATGTAATTTAAATTTTAAATTATAAACTTAAATTAATATTTGATTCTAATATTACAAAAGCCAAAAGCTAAAATCAATATTATTACCCAGACACAAAATGATTTCAGAAAAAAATAAACTTCCATCCATTGTATAATAAATCGAATGCATGCATTTTAGACAGACACACAACACTTATCAAGTAAAATTCTACAATTTTTCAAAAGCAGCATAGAAAATTCCAAAAAAAAACTTGTTGTCTATGTCTAAAGAATATCACGTCAAAACGACGCGTATTAACAAATTAATGACACACGTTGATAAAGATAAATTTGAAAATAATAGAAGATGAAAGCTTCTGTTTCTTTTTTTCAATTTCTAGGCCAATTTTGTTACACTGAAGGTGAAATTTTTTTATTAATGGTGTTAATTTCATATTAACAATAATACAAGTGTACGAAGAGATAAAAATATATTGTTGCTGATTGATAACAAATTCTACAAATTATTTTGTGAATTGCTTTCATCAAAGTCTGAAAGAATTGGTTGAAATATTTTTATATTGTATCAATTTTATATCGCGTATTCGTAAAACTTGACATTTACTGTTCTATAAAGAATATAGTTTTCGAACACATTCTTCTACATCTTAATAACCAACTTCAAAATGATAAGTCTTAATCTGCGATAACACCAAAAACCAGCAATAACAACAAACCATTTTAAAACTACTTTTATTGTTTTTACATTTTTATACCCTATACCTAGTACATAGTAAACCAGTATCATAAGTTTGGGCTTTGCTTGTAATTTTGCTTGTAGGTATTACTAGAACTTAACTAGAATTGAAATAGAATTGAACTAGAATTTAACTGAACTAGAACTGAACTAGAATTGAACTAGAACTGAACTAGAACTGAACTAGAACTGAACTAGAACTGAACTAGAACTGAACTAGAACTGAACTAGAACTGAACTAGAACTGAACTAGAACTGAACTAGAACTGAACTAGAACTGAACTAGAAAACTGAACTAGAACTGAACTAGAACTGAACTAGAACTGAACTAGAACTGAACTAGAACTGAACTAGAACTGAACTAGAACTGAACTAGAACTGAACTAGAACTGAACTAGAACTGAACTAGAACTGAACTAGAACTGAACTAGAACTGAACTAGAACTGAACTAGAACTGAACTAGAACTGAACTAGAACTGAACTAGAACTGAACTAGAACTGAACTAGAACTGAACTAGAACTGAACTAGAACTGAACTAGAACTGAACTAGAACTGAACTAGAACTGAACTAGAACTGAACTAGAACTGAACTAGAACTGAACTAGAACTGAACTAGAACTGAACTAGAACTGAACTAGAACTGAACTAGAACTGAACTAGAACTGAACTAGAACTGAACTAGAACTGAACTAGAACTGAACTAGAACTGAACTAGAACTGAACTAGAACTGAACTAGAACTGAACTAGAACTGAACTAGAACTGAACTAGAACTGAACTAGAACTAATGAACTAGAACTGAACTAGAACTGAACTAGAACTGAACTAGAACTGAACTAGAACTGAACTAGAACTGAACTAGAACTGAACTAGAACTGAACTAGAACTGAACTAGAACTGAACTAGAACTGAACTAGAACTGAACTAGAACTGAACTAGAACTGAACTAGAACTGAACTAGAACTGAACTAGAACTGTACTAGAACTGAACCAGAACTGAACTAGAACTGAACTAGAACTGAACTAGAACTGAACTAGTACTGAACTAGTACTGAACTAGAACTGAACTAGAACTGAACTAGAACTGAACTAGAACTGAACTAGAACTGAACTAGAACTGAACTAGAACTGAACTAGAACTGAACTAGAACTGAACTAGAACTGAACTAGAACTGAACTAGAACTGAACTAGAACTGAACTAGAACTGAACTAAAATAAACTAGAAATAAACTAGAACTTAATAACACAATCGGCAAGATAACAAAGTTCCCCTCCGAAAGTCTCTTTTACTGGCACGAATCAGTCATTAATATGGGTATTTATAGAAATATAAATAGCATAATGTTCGATATTTCTCGGTCAATTATTGATCATAATATACATTCAGGTATCAGTAATATTAGTGTAGTATATTATATATTCGCCCTTTACCAACATTACTTCCTCACGTGCCTTAAAAATTGCGTGCATAAAAAATGCATTAATATATTGACTGATATTAGCCGTAACAAATCGTTAAACAAGGCGTGCACTTAAAGGTCGTTCATTGAATCCCTAAATATAGTCAAATACTATACAACAATAGCATTAACTTTTGAAAACCATAAAGAATTTATTCCTGCTTTTTAAGCTAGTTTCTTATTTTTATTTTAGTAATAAACTACAAAATAGCCAACATAACCAGCAAAAAAAAAAAAAACAAGTTAGAGTGCTATATTCGGCTGAGCCGAATCTTAAATACCCTCCACCAGCACCTTTTGTATTAATACATTTCTAATTAATAAGTTTTCTCATGTCTTAAATATAAAAATCCCAAGATTTAAACAGCTTAAATCTACTACAATTCCAAGATTTATTGAACATTAGAAACACCACTTTCATTTAAATTTTTATAGCGCCCTAAGATATGCTTTAGCGATATCTCGTATTTGCTTGCATGTATGCATGTGTGTGAAAGATTTAAGGATTTTCAAAATACATACATATATATAATTTTGTTCTACACAAATTGATAATGCATATAGTTAAATACGGTTAAAGCGCTTTTAGGGGCAGGACCTAGTATGAGAGATATGACCAAATATAGGCCGACCGTGAAAAATTTTTGAAATAGCATTAAGTGCTTTTTGCATTACAAAATAGTATTTATGAACAAAAATAGTATTTATTTATATCATTATTTGGTAATGAGTTATGTGCTTTTAAGTGTTTTTCTGAAAGTGACCTTGTATGGGAGCTATGATCAATTATGGATCGATAGGAAAACAATTTCACAGTAATATTTCTCTGTATATGAGCAATATTTCTGTCAAACTTTATATGGATATCTTAATTTAGTAATGAGTTATGTGCGTTTAAGTGATTTTCGGGAGGGGACCTTGTATGGGAGCTATGACCAGTTATGGACCGATCGGAAAAAAAATTATCTGTAATATTTCTGTGCATATGAGTAATATTTGTACCATATGGGTATCTTAATTAAGTAATGAGTTATGCGCGTTTAAGTGATTTTCGGGAGGGGACCTTGTATGGGAGCTATGACCAATTATGGACCGATCGAAAAAATTTTTCGCAGTAATATTTCTGTGCATATGAGTAATACTTGTGCCAAATTTTATATTGATATCTTAATTTAGTAATGAGTTATGCGCGTTTAAGTGATTTTCGGGAGGGGACCTTGTATGGGAGCTATGACCAATTATGGACCGATCGGAAAAAAATTTCACAGTAATATTTCTGTGCATATGAGTAATACTTGTACCAAACCTTATATGGATATCTTAATTTAGTAATGTGTTATGCGCGTTTAAGTGATTTTCGAGAGGGGACCTTGTATGGGAGCTATGACCAATTATGGACCGATCGGAAAAAACTTTCACAGTAATATTTCTATGCATATGGGCAATACTTATACCAAATTTTATATGGATATCTGAATTTACTAATGAGTTATGCGCGTTTAAGTGATTTTCGGGAGGGGACCTTGTATGGGAGCTATGATTAATTATGGACCGATCGGAAAAAAATTTCACAACAAAATTTCTGTGCATATGAGTAATATTTGTACCAAATTTTATATGGATATCTTAATTTAGTTATGAGTTAAGCGCGTTTAAGTGATTTTCGGGAGGGGACCTTGTATGGGAGCTATGACCAATTATGGACCGATCGGAAAAAAATTTCACAGTAATATTTCTTTGCATATGGGCAATACTTATACCAAATTTTGTTTGGATATCTTAATTTAGTAATGAGTTATGCGCGTCTGAGTGATTTTCGGGAGGGGACCTTGTATGGGAGCTATGACCAATTATGGACCGATCGGAAAAAACTTTCACAGTAATATTTCTATGCATATGGGCAATACTTATACCAAATTTTATTTGGATATCTTAATTTAGTAATGAGTTATGCGCGTTTAAGTGATTTTCGGGAGGGGACCTTGTATGGGAGCTATGATCAATTATGGACTGATCGGAAAAAAATTTCACAACAATATTTCTGTGCATATGACTAATATTTGTACCAAATTTTATATGGATATCTTAATTCAGTAATGAGTTTTGTGCGTTTAAGTGATTTTCGGGAGGGGACCTTGTATGGGAGCTATGACCAATTATGGACCGATCGGAAAAAAATTTCACAGTAATATTTCTATGCATATGGGCAATACTTATACCAAATTTTATTTGGATATCTTAATTTAGTAATGAGTTATGCACGTTTAAGTGATTTTCGGGAGGGGACCTTGTACGGGAGCTATGTCCAATTATGGACCGATCCATAAAATTTTTCCTCTGAAAGAATTCTATTGACATAAGATTTTAATTTGTAAAATTTTGTGGAGATATCGACATTGTGGCGGAAGTTATTAACAAAAAACCCATTTTCCAGGAATATGTACTTTTGTATGGGAGGTATATGAAATTGTGGACCGATTCTGGCAATTTTCAGCAGGGATCAAGATCTTGTGCAGAAACGAATGTATGGTGATTTCCATGGAATTATCTTGCATAGTTTCCGAGAAAACTACATCAGAATGTGTAAAAAATGCTTATTTTTTTCCGAGGTTGTTTTAAATTTTGATTCATAACTTTTCCCGGTGTGAACCGATTTTGCCCATTTGCAATACCAAACAACTTAGGAAAATGAAGAACATTTTGGGTGAATTTGGTTAAGCTCTATTGCTTCGTTTTATCGTGAGCGTGTTTTACACAGACAGACGGACAGACGGACAGACGGACATAGCTAAATCGACTCAGAATTTGATAAGGACCCAGAATATATATACTTTGTTGGGTCTCAGATGAATATTTCTTGGTGTTACACACGGAATGACAAAGTTATATATACCCTCTATCACCACTGATGGTGGTGGAGGGTATAAAAAAATACAACACACAATATATTGTAAGTTTACGCCTTTTTAAAGTAGAAAAATTAAAACAACTTTTGCCTCATATTCCAAGCGTATAAAGTTTGGAAAACTTACAAAATACCCGTACCCATACACATCAATAGTTATTTTTATCGCTTATTGAACATTAAATCTGTTAAAGTTTTTTTTTTTTGTTTAAATAAGGTATATTTTCCAAATACTACTAAGAACTATTTATATACAAACTCTAAAATTTTATGTTTAAATCCATATTTTCATGTACATTATCATAAGAGCAACAGAGTTTTATGAAAATCTTCAGATTGTAGCCGTTTCTTTGTTGAGCACTTTATTTTTAAGGATGCTTTAGAAAAAGTTAATACATTTTTGAAATGTTTTTATAGGGAAACCTTTGCATTGGTAACGGGGGAAGTCGTATTGTATGCACATGAGCAGTAGTTAGTTTACTAGCTGGTTATATGTATATACTTGTTGCTTGTTACAATGATTCCATGAAGTTGTTAACATCCTGCTACACATATTGTTGTTGTTTTTCTGTCGTTGCTGTTGTTATGATAAGATGTTGTTACTTAAAGTTGGGATTATATTCCATGTTGCCATTTTTACCATACATTTATCAGGAAAATAGCAGAGTAACATGACCCAATAGGAAATGGTAATAATTGGATCAGTAGCTAATAATAAATAATTGATAAATGTTTGAATGAACTAGAATTGAACTAGAATTGAACTAGAATTGAACTAGAACTGAACTAGAACTGAACTAGAACTGAACTAGAACTGAACTAGAACTGAACTAGAACTGAACTAGAACTGAACTACTGAACTAGAACTGAACTAGAACTGAACTAGAACTGAACTAGAACTGAACTAGAACTGAACTAGAACTGAACTAGAACTGAACTAGAACTGAACTAGAACTGAACTAGAACTGAACTAGAACTGAACTAGAACTGAACTAGAACTGAACTAGAACTGAACTAGAACTGAACTAGAACTGAACTAGAACTGAACTAGAACTGAACTAGAACTGAACTAGAACTGAACTAGAACTGAACTAGAACTGAACTAGAACTGAACTAGAACTGAACTAGAAGAACTAAACTGAACTAGAACTGAACTAGAACTGAACTAGAACTGAACTAGAACTGAACTAGAACTGAACTAGAACTGAACTAGAACTGAACTAGAAATGAACTAGAACTGAACTAGAACTGAACTAGAACTGAACTAGAATGAACTGAACTAGAACTGAACTAGAACTGAACTAGAACTGAACTAGAACTGAACTAGAACTGAACTAGAACTGAACTAGAACAGAACTAGAACTGACTAGAACTGAACTAGAACTGAACTAGAACTGAACTAGAACTGAACTGAACTGAACTAGAACTGAACTAGAACTGAACTAGAACTGAACTAGAACTGAACTAGAACTGAACTAGAACTGAACTAAACTGAACTAGACTAGAACTAGAACTGAAAATAGAACTGAACTAGAACTGAACTAGAACTGAACTAGAACTGAACTAGAACTGAACTAGAACTGAACTAGACTGAACTAGAACTGAACTAGAACTGAACTAGAACTGAACTAGGAACTGAACTAGAACTGAACTAGAACTGAACTAGAACTGAACTAGAACTGAACTAGAACTGAACTAGAACTGAACTAGAACTGAACTAGAACTGAACTAGAACTGAACTAGAAATGAACTAGAACTGAACTAGAACTGAACTAAGAACTGAACTAGAACTGAACTAGAACTGAACTAGAACTGAACTAGAACTGAACTAGAACTGAAACTAGAACTGAACTAGAACTGAACTAGAACTGAAACTAGAACTGAACTAGAACTGACTAGAACTGAACTAGAACTGAACTAGAATGAACTAGAATGAACTAGAACTGAACTAGAACTGAACTAAGAACTGAACTAGAACTGAACTAGAACTGAACTAGAAACTGAACTGAACTAGAACTGAACTAGAACTGAACTAGAACTGAACTAGAACTGAACTAGAACTGAACTAGAACTGAACTAGAACTGAACTAGAACTGAACTAGAACTGAACTAGAACTGAACTAGAACTGAACTAGAACTGAACTAGAACTGAACTAGAACTGAACTAGAACTGAACTAGAACTGAACTAGAACTGAACTAGAACTGAACTAGAACTGAACTAGAACTGAACTAGAACTGAACTAGAACTGAACTAGAACTGAACTAGAACTGAACTAGAACTGAACTAGAACTGAACTAGAACTGAACTAGAACTGAACTAGAACTGAACTAGAACTGACTAGAACTGAACTAGAACTGAACTAGAACTGAACTAGAACTGAACTAGAACTGAACTAGACTAACTGAACTAGAACTGAACTAGAACTGAACTAGAACTGAACTAGAACTGAACTAGAACTGAACTAGAACTGAACTAGAACTGAAACTAGAACTGAACTAGAACTGAACTAGAACTGAACTAGAACTGAACTAGAACTGAACTAGAACTGAACTAGAACTGAACTAGAACTGAACTAGAACTGAACTAGAACTGAACTAGAACTGAACTAGAACTGAACTAGAACTGAACTAGAACTGAACTAGAACTGAACTAGAACTGAACTAGAACTGAACTAGAACTGAACTAGAACTGAACTAGTACTGAACTAGAACTGAACTAGAACTGAACTAGAAACTGAACTAGAACTGAACTAGAACTGAACTAGAACTGAACTAGAACTGAACTAGAACTGAACTAGAACTGAACTAGAACTGAACTAGAACTGAACTAGAACTGAACTAGAACTGAACTAGAACTGAACTAGAACTGAACTAGAACTGAACTAGAACTGAACTAGAACTTAGCTAGAACTGAACTAGAACTGTGCTGATTTAGTCATTGTCCCATGAAATGCAAGTAATATTTTCTCTGCAGGGCTTTAATATCATCCTTTTTGCATTGTTTATTGTGTCAGTTTTTGGCTTATATTGCATTTTTTCGGTTCTTCCTGTTGTAGCACATTTTTATAAACATCCTCATATATGAAAATAATCAACTAATGTTTATATTGTGTCATGTTTATGTATATGAACATGGATTCCATTAAAAGGAATCACAAAAAAAAAAGAGAAAATCTGAAACTAAACATAAACACAATTATTTGTATTAAAATACAAATTGGTTTTATTTTCATTTTACATCTTTTGATAAGTCAAAGAAATAACTTTATTAACTGAACAGAGAGAAAAAACTTCGATATATCGCATTTCGTTCAAGCGAATACAAATACAACAAATAACATACGATATTTATCTATTTTGCATACAAGATATTGAGTCATGATAAACAAGAGGATTATAACATGAATAAAAATAGCCTTTCTATAAAATAACATTTTTAAAGCATACTTTCTGGCCTTTTGCTACTTTGTTTATAATAACCATTAAGAATTCATAAAGTAATTAACTGGCATAAATTATATATTAGGCATTTTACTTAAAATTTGAAATTTACTTTATTCTCACAGGATGTATGTTTAAGGATTTGTGTATTAAAGTAAAACTGCATTTTGTTGCAGATAAAATGGTAAATGCAGTTTATATTTAAGTAGACAACCAATCTCTAATTAAGTTTATTGCCTGTGTAGGCTGTTAAGATGACAGGGACAATAACAACAACAGCATCACCAGTTTTATTCAGTATATATACAATCCATTACAATATTTTGTTAATGTCATTACAAATGTCGTGGCTTGTTGTTTGGCTAAACATTTTATTAATGACCTTGCATACAAATTAATGAATTGATATAAATGTTTTTCGAATTTGTTCTACTGGTACTGTTGTGGAGCCAAATAAATGTTTAGTTTAACTTAATTGATGTTGCAGAATATATTCATATATTTCTGTAATATCGACATTTTGAGAGTAAAATTTACACAATACATTTAAATAATGGTTTTGCGTTCAAATTTAAGTGATAGATGTGGAATAATAATTGAACGGTTGACATTTCAGGGTTGAAAACAAATTTTTAAATATTTGAAAAACATTCAAAAATCAGTTACCGATTTATAGGGAATTTATCGAACGTTTTGAGAAACAAAAAACATATTAAGAGAAATTGGTCGAAAATTTTCTATGGAAAGAGAACTTTTTCGAAAATTGTATAAAGTGAAATTTGTAAAACATTTTCTATAAAAAGAAAAATTTCTTGAAAGTTTTCTATAAAAAGAGAAATTTGTCGATATTTTTCTATAAAAAGAGAATTAGTTGAAAATGTTCTATAAAAAGATAATTTTCGAAAAATTTCTATAAAAAGAAAAATTTTCGAAAAGTGCCATTCAAATCTAAAAATGCTGCAAAGTACATCATTCTTTCCCATCAATCACAGTTTAACGGACTAAAACGCAACAAGTATTAGTTGTAAACATCGACAACTCTTTTTTGTTGACCATCCTAGTGCCTTTACAAACATTTATAATTAATGCCCGACCACAAACAACACTATTAAACCAAAAAAAAAGGGCCTTAAACAAAATCTTGTTAAGCCTTTCAGCCACTCAGTCAGTCAGTCATTCATTCATTTAGTCGGCCATCTTCTATCTCTAAGAAACTTAACTTTAAGGTTGACTTTAACTTAAGCCACCAGATAGATAGAGCGTTGAGGTGATAAATATTCAAATTGACATTAAAGCTTAAGCATAAATATGAAAACATACTTAAAGATACTCATAGCAAAGAGAAAAGAATGCAAAAAAGAAAAACATAAAAACGATTTGCATAGACATACTCACACCACATAAACTAACACCATTACCACCTCGGCCACGACCAGAAGATGGTACAACAGCAGCTCCGCCACAAAGATGACCACAAATGTTGCTACTAAGTAAATGACTTAAAGGTTAATTGACAACATATGAGAAGCTAATGTTGCCTGCCTGTTAGGGAGGATAGGGATGGGTATGGGTATGAATGGGTTCACTGGTTACTGGGTTGTGTCGACTGGTCGTGTCTAAATGTGGTTGCTTCATCTATTTAGTAGATGATATGAATTGTATGTTTGCAAAGAAATGTGTCCTGGATGGTTGTTAATTATGGTAATTATAAAAGTAAGTCGGCAAAATTAAAAAGGAAAATACAATTGTTATTGTATGTATCTATAAAAGACTAGCAATATGCCAAACATGTGTGTTAGTTGTAGCAAGTATATCTCTGTGTGGTTTTCTAAGTCATAATGGTTGGCAAGGGTGCTGTAGATTCTTTTCTACACCACAAACATGTATATATGCACGTCTGTTACGGCAATACATGTTGCTCATTTGTTTTTCCCCCTTTACGCTGACTTAATTTGTGTCTGTCTCTAGAAATTTGTAAATGGATTTTATAACTTTTACGTTTCCCAAGAATTATTCTAGGGAGCAAGAATACATAGCAGTATTAGTAGAAGTATTTAGCAGTTTTAAAGATACTTTCATGCGTTTGGTTTTGTATTTTAAAGACTTAAAAGATGTCTGCTTGCATATGGGAATTTTTATGTTTGTTGTTTTATTCGTTTTCAGATTATTAATCTTTGCTAAATTTTTATGGCTTCAGTTTAGAAGAAAAGCTTTAAGATAATTAGTTTTTAAATAAGATTTTTCTAGTAAGTAATTAGAGGAGATGGATGTCTGGGATATTGCAATGAAAATGAAAAATGATTTGTAATTATAATATTAAGGTTAAATTCCAGTTTCCAGTAGAAGTGTATGGGAATGATAAAGATTAATATGAAATTGAGAAAAATGTGTTTCTCTATACTAAATAAGAATCAAGTTATTACTTACAGTTTTTAGGCTTGAAGTTGGATATAGCACAAAATCTGAAAAAATAAAAAAAAAAATTAATTTTGTATAAATCATAAAGATAAATTTTCGATAAATTGCTTAAAATATTGATTTTACGAACTTTTTTATAATAAAATATAATTTTTAAAAAATTTGTATAGAAAAACAGAATTTTATAAAATTTTTTATAAAGAAGTGATTTTTTCGAAGATCTTCTATGAAAAGAAAATTGTTCCAATAAAAAGAGAACTTTACAAAAAACTTCCATATAAAAAAGAGTTTTTCAAAAATTTTTTAAAAGATTAAGAGTTTTACGAAAATTTTCTGTAAAAGTTGAGAATTTTTTCAAAATTTTCTATAAAAGTCAATTTTTCGAAAATCTCCTATAAAAAGAGAACTTATTGAAAATTTGCTATAAAAAGAGAGCTCTTCAAAAATTTCCTATAAAAAGAGAATTTTCGAAAATTTCTATAAAAAGAGAATTTTTCTTTCATGAAAAAAGAATTATTAAAATATTTTTTATAAAAAGAGAATTTTAAAAAAATTCTATAAAAAGAGAAATTTAAAAAATTTTTATAAAAAGAGAATTTTAAAAAATTTCTATAAAAGAAGATAATTTTTCAAAAAAATTTTATAAAAGAAGAGAATTTTTCGAAAATTTTATATAAAAAGATAATTCTTTGAATATTTTCTCTAAAAAGAGAATTGTTCGAAAATTTTCTCTATTTAGAAAATTTGTCGATTTTTTTAAAATGAATTTTTGTGAATTTTTTTATAAAAAAAGAATAGTTTTTCTCGAAAATTTTCTATAAAAAGAGATTTTTTTAAAATGAATTTTTGTGAATTTTTTTATAAAAAGAGAATATTCTTTTCTCGAAAATTTTCTATAAAAAGAGAATGTTCTATTCTCAAAAATTTTCTCTAAAAACAGAATGTTCTTTCTCGAACATTTTCTATAAAAAGATAATCTTCTTTTCTCGAAAATTATATATCAAAAGAGAATGTTCTTTTCTCGAAAATTTCCTATAAGAAGAGAATATTCTTTTCTCGAAAATTTTCAATTAAAAGAGAATTTTCTTGAAAATTTCCTATAAAAAGAGAATTTTCTCGAAAACTTTCTATAAAAAGAGAATATTCTTTGCTCGAAAATTTTCTATAAGAAGAGAATATTCTTTTCTCGAAAATTTTCTATTAAAAGAGAATTTTCTTGAAAATTTCCTATAAAAAGAGAATTTTCTAGAAAATTTTCTATAATAAGAAAATTTTTTTGAAATTTTGCTATAAAAAGAGAATTTCTCGAAAATTTTCTTTAAAAAAGAGAATTTCTCGAAAATTTTCTTTAAAAAAGAGAATTTCTCGAAAATTTTCTTTAAAAAAGAGAATTTCTCGAAAATTTTCTATAAAAAAGAGAATTTTCTCGAAAATTTTCTATAAAAAAGAGAATTTTCTCGAAAATTTTCTATAAAAAAGAGAATTTTCTCGAAAATTTTCTATAAAAAAGAAAATTTTCAGGAAATTTTTTTTCAAAAAGCTTTTATAAAAAAGGAGAATTTACTCGAAAATTTTCTATAAAAAGAGAATTATTCGAATATTTTCTATAAAAATTTAATTAAAAAAAAAAATTCTATAAAAGAAGAGGATTTTTAAATATATTCTGTAAAAGAAGAGAAATTTTAAAAATGTTTCTTTAAAAAAGAGAATTTTTCGAAAAATTTCTATAAAAAATAATTTTTGAAAATTTTCTCTAAAAAGATAATTTTTCTATATTTTGACTTATTAGAAAGTATTTTTATAAAATAATTAATTTAAACTCATTTCCTTTGTTGCTTTAAATCAAATACCACAATACAATCAATTAGTTAAGCAAACTTTTATTATAACAAAATATTCAAAATATTTACACTTAACAAAAACATATCAACTAATTACTATTTTTCTCCCTCTCTTTTTTTTCGTTTCAGATGTTGAAATAACCATAATTTTCAAATAATTATAATTAAGTCAACAACATTGAACAAATTCATTCACAAAAAAGGCACGACTACCAGGAACAATAAAACCCTCTTTCCAAAAAGAAAACAGAAACAAAAGAACTATTTGAAATTCCACCCAAAATAAACCCAATCCAGCTGAAGTATCAAGGAAAATTCTATACACAGAGATCCCCACAAATAGAAAAACAAAATGAACGAAAAATATTCAATAAAACTGTTGCCGTTAGCGGCTCTACTAGTCATGAGTTGTCTACAATTTGTTAATGTAACAGCACAATCGAATTATGTGCAACATGGTGATAGTGGAAACTATACAACAAATGGTTTACCCGAGGAAGCCACGCTCGATGGAAAGGTAAGAGAGATAGAACAAAAGAACAATAACAACAAAATCATCTAAGTATTTATCTGCCTAGACATAAAACAATGTAAAATTGAGTTTGATCATATTTTCATATTCTAACATCTAACATGACATGTTGTCAGTTTCTATGGAAATTTATCACAACAACAACTGCAACAACATCAACTACTACAGCAACATTATGTTAGCAATCGTATAAATCTGTTGTTACTGTTTGTTGTCCTGACTGAATGACTAAAGTGTACATCATCGTATTGCCAGGTTTATTTCAGTTTTTGTTTCATTTGACTCGTATGATGTCTCGGTTGGATGTGGATTGTTTAGTTGGTTGCAAATATCATTTCTGTTTTTTTAACCATAATTTCTCGTATGTCACCACATTCAATGGTGGCATATTCAAATTTATGTTAGATTTTAAATAGGAATACACTGAAAAAAAAATTAAAATTGTTGGTTTTTTATAGAAAAATTTCTTTGCAATCGAAATTTTTGGAAAATTTCTTTTTATAGGTTTCAAAGAATTTTCTATTGATTTAAAAAATTCTCTTTTTATAGCAAATTTTTTGAAAGAAAACATCACTTTTAATAGAAAATTTTCAGATTTAGTTTAAAATTTTCTTTTTCTGTAACAAAAATATTATGCATATTTTCATTTGCATGCATTTTTTTGTATAAAAATGTCTAAATTGATATTGTATTGCATATAAAATAGTACTTTTAGCCAAGCCTATAATTTGTTTTTCTCGACTTTTTTCTCCTTGTCTACACGTCCATAAAGTTCATAGACAGGCTATAAAATCATATGCAAAAAACAACTCACATCAAGAAAAGCAACAGACAAACGTTCTAAAGAATTTATTATAATATTTTTCCATTCTCACATTCTCTTACGTAGAGACATTTGGCCACAAAACAATTCGTGTATTATAATAATTTTATTAAAAAATAAAATTTTATTACCGAGATTTTTTTTATGTTGTTTTCAAATGTAATATTTTTTTTATTTATTTTTTCATATGTGCAGTTTGAATTTTTTTATGTCTCATTTCAAACGGAGCATGTACGTGGACGTATTAATGTCTTTGATTAGAAAGAACTGATGTTAAAATATTTTTTTGTTTTTATTTTATCGGTTTTGTACAATTAACTTTATAGGTATGACTACTTGTGTGGGGGAGTAGATTGTAACTGGTTGTACAAGAATATAATTTTTATGACTGGTTATTTTTAATAAAGATTTGCAAAAATTTAATAAAAAATAATTAAATTTTGGAATATTGTTAAAAATTTTGATTTTGCTTAGAAATAAATACGAAAGTGTGATATGTGTCCTCTTTAAATAATTGCGACAGTCATTATAAAAATCGACTCTGAGCCAATGTTCCTCTGTTCATTATGATCAACTCACAGGGAATTTTTTGATAATTTTTTATAACATGATACTTTTACAAAGATTTTCTATAAAAAAAAAAAATTAAAATTTTCGAAAATTTTTCTATAAAAAAGAGAATGTTTCAAAAAAATTTTTCAAAAATTTTCTATTAAAAAGATAATTTTTCAAAAAAAATGTCTATAAAAAAGAAAATTTTCTATAAAAAAGAGAACTTTTCAATAACTTTTTTTATAAAGAAGCGATTTTTTCGAAGACCTTCTATGAAAAGAGAATTATTCGAATATTTTCTATAAAAAGACAATTTTTAAAAAAATTTCTACATGAAAAGATTATTTTTCAAAAAGTTTTTATAAAAGAAGAGAATTTCTCAAAAATTTTCTATAAAAGAAAAGATTTTTAAAAAATTGTCTATAAAAGGAGTGAGTTTAAAAAAATGTATTAAAGAAGACATTTTTTTCGAAAAAATTATATAAAAGAAGAGAATTTCTCGAAAATTTTCTATAAAAAGAGAATTTTTCGAAGATTTTCTATAAGAAGAGGATTTTTCGAAAATTTTCTATTAAAAGAGAATTTTTCAAAAATGTTCTATTAAAGAAGAGTTTTTTAAAAATATTTGTATAAAAAAGAAAATTAAAATTTCTATAATAGATGATTTTTTTTTTTTGAAAATTCTCCAAAAAATAAGATATTTTATTCCAAAAATTTCTATAAAAGAAGAGAATTCTTGGAAAATTTTCTATAAAATGAGAATTCTTCGAAAATTTTCTATAAAAAGAGAATTCTTCGGAAATTTTCTATAAAATCTGAATTTTTCGAAAATTTCCATAAAAGAGAATTTTTGAAAATTTTCTATAAAAAAGAAAATTTTCGAAAAAAAGAATAAAAGAGAATTTTTAAAAATTTTTCTATAAGAATTTTTTTCTGTAAAAAGAACTTTTCGAAATTCTATAAAAAAGAAGTTTTCGAAAATATTCTATAAGAAGAGAATTCTTCGGAAATTTTCTATAAAATGAGAATTTTTCGAAAATTTTCTATAAAAAGAGAATTCTTCGAAAATTTTCTATAAAAAGAGAATTCTTCAAAAAAATTTCTACAAAAAGAGAATTCTTCGAAAATTTTCGATAAAATGAGAATTTTTCGAAAATTTCCATAAAAGAAAATTTTTTGAAAATTTTCTATAAAAAAAGGAATTTTCGAAAAAAGTAAATTTTTTAAAATTATTCTATAAGATTTTTTTCTATAAAAATAACTTTTCTAAATTCTATAAAAAAGAACTTTTCGAAAATTTTCTATAAAAAGAGAATTTTTTTAAAATTTTCTACAAAAAAATAAATTTTTTTCGAAAATTTTCTATAAATTGAAATTTTAACATTTTCTTTAAAAACAGTATTTTTTGAAAATTTTTTATAAAAACAGAATTTTTCGAACATTTTCTTTAAAATTTTTCCAAAAACTGAATTTCATTTAAAATGTATTTTCATAATCTATGTTGAGGGTTTTCACCCCTTCAGTATCAAAATACAAAATTCGAACTGAAGTATTTGCATTTCTTCTTTCTGAAGTCTTTGCAATGCCACAGTAAAACCACCTGTACTCAAAACAAATATGTTAAAACATTTTCTCAAAATTTCCAATTCCAGAAATTATGCAGATTAATATTATTATGTTATTTATGTTAATCAAAATTCAAAAGATTAAATCTTACTCTGCTTTAAAAACAGCTTAAAGGAACTTTGTGAAATTTGAATATTTCAACACACTAATTTATTCAAATAAACAGTTAAGTAAAATATTTTTAATTTGTTAACCTTAAATGAGGGAATATAAAAAAAGATAAATCTTAAATTTATATTAGAGAAATATTTGAAAAATAAAAATATTTTATTTAATGCTTACAATTACGCAAATAATTTTAAATTATATATTACATTAATTTAATATGCAAAACACAATTAATTACATTGTCTAATGAAAAGAAAATCAATTGTAATTGCTGCTCCTTAAAAATTCTAGGTACATGCTATACTAAGAAATTTAACAGTACTTAGAATAGCAAATACCTGTAAAAGTGGTATTTTCCAAATCAAAAACAAGCCAAAGTACTTTTAATTGTATTTTTTCTATCAAATTTAAAAATAATTCATATGCTTACCAAGAAAAAGCGGGTATGAATGAAAGAAAGAATAAAGAAACTGAATTAAAATTCCCTATAAAATCCCATCACTTTAATTTAAGCATGTAATTATAATTCCCGCAATACTGAAATGTTAAGTAATTACAAAACAACATACATATCGTAGAAATACAACATAACTGTCGCTGGCAAACAGCTGAGGTACAAACTGAATGACTCTGCCTTGCACTTGTCAGTGTTTTCATTATGAGGAAAACTCTGCATATTGTTACAAATTTAAAAAATAGCGGGAGAAACAGCGAACAATAGTTAAAGTTGCAGTGGGACTAGAAAAAAGCAAACTTAAGAAAATTTCTGAAAATTTTTCGTTTTAGGTCAATACATTTTTCTACAAAATTATAGAATTTAAAAAAATTCTCTTTTGATAGAAAATTTTCGAAAAATTCTCTTTTCATAGAAATTTTTCGAAAAATTCTCTTTTTATAGAAAATTTTCGAAAAATTCTCTTTTTATAGAAAATTTTCGAAAAATTCTCTTTTTATAGAAAATTTTCGAAAAATTCTCTTTTTACAGAAAATTTTTTAAAAATTTTCTTTTTATAGAAAATTTTTGAAAAATTCTCTTTTTATAGAAAATTTTCGAAAAATTCTCTTTCTTATAGAAAATTTTCGAGAAAATTCTCTTTCTTATAGAAAATTTTCGAGAAAATTCTCTTTCTTATAGAAAATTTTCGAGAAAATTCTCTTTCTTATAGAAAATTTTCGAGAAAATTCTCTTTCTTATAGAAAATTTTCGAGAAAATTCTCTTTCTTATAGAAAATTTTCGAGAAAATTCTCTTTCTTATAGAAAATTTTCGAGAAAATTCTCTTTCTTATAGAAAATTTTCGAGAAAATTCTCTTTCTTATAGAAAATTCTCTTTCTTATAGAAAATTTTCGAGAAAATTCTCTTTTTTATAGAAAATTTTCGAGAAAATTCTCTTTTTTATAGAAAATTTTCGAAAAATTCTCTTTTTTATAGAAAATTTTCGAAAAATTCTCTTTTTTATAGAAAATTTTCGAAAAATTCTCTTTTTTATAGAAAATTTTCGAAAAATTCTCTTTTTTATAGAAAATTTTCGAAAAATTCTCTTTTTTATAGAAAATTTTCGAAAAATTCTCTTTTTTATAGAAAATTTTCGAAAAATTCTCTTTTTATAGAAAATTTTCGAAAAATTCTCTTTTTATAGAAAATTTTCGAAAAATTCTCTTTTTATAAAAAATTTTTGAAAAATCTCTTTTATAGAAAATTTTTGAAAAATTCTCTTTTCTTATAGAAAATTTTTGATAAATTCTCTATTTTTATAGAAAGCTTTCGACAAAATTATTTTTCTTATAGAAAATTTTCGAGAAAATTCTCTTTCTTATAGGAAATTTTCGAGAAAATTCTCTTTCTTATAGGAAATTTTCGAGAAAATTCTCTTTCCCATAGAAAATTTTCGAGAAAATTCTCTTTCTTATAGGAAATTTTCGAGAAAATTCTCTTTCTTATAGGAAATTTTTGAGAAAATTCTCTTTCTTATAGGAAATTTTTGAGAAAATTCTCTTTCTTATAGAAAATTTTCGAGAAAATTCTCTTTCTTATAGAAAATTTTCAAAAAATCTCTTTTATAGAAAATTTTCGAAAAATCTCTTTTATAGAAAATTTTCGAAAAATCTCTTTTATAGAAAATTTTCGAAAAATTCTATTTTTCCTAGAAAATTTTCGAAAAATTCTCTTTTAATATAAAATATTCGAAATATATTTCCAAACAATTCCTTTTTTATTAAAAAAAAAATCAGAAAACTCTTCTAACAGAATTGAATAATTCTTGTTTCAAATATTTTTCTAATTCTATTTTGTGTCCGTAAACTTTTTCCCTTAACTGTATATTTTTCAGTTAATAAATGAAAATATCAGCAGTAGTATCTATTATGTAAGTCATTATACTCTCATTGTACATTATATCTAGTAGTTTTGTTTCCCAACAGAATGTTACATTGCGCGATTTTTTCATTCATTGAATAAATCTATTACTCTTACTCCTTCCTTGCCGAAGCATCCACAAAATATTACAATCGTTATAAACTGGAGCATATTTTAGTAGTGTGATGCTAATTAAAATAAATGACTGTAATACTAAATTACAAAATAAGTAAAATTGTATTTGCTAGTCTTCGTCGCTATTTAATAAACCAAATGAATTGAGAGTAGTAATTGTGGCAAAGAGGTAATACAATAAAGACTTTTCAATGTCTTTTGGTAATGTTAAAGTATAAAATTGAAGTGTTTGTTTTTTACTCAAAACGTATTACTCTTTAATAATATTTTCAAAGAATTTTTTGTTTATTTTTTTTTAAGTTGTATCTTCTTAGTTCTTCAACTTAAGTAAGTCTGAATAAAAGGTAAAAAAAAATGCATAAATTAAATTCTAACATTGATTTCTGGAATTTCATTTTACACACTACACTCCCACCCATTTACATGGTAAATAAGCCTTTTGGCAGAAAAACACATCTGTATAGATTGTGTATGTTTTTTTTCTTACTGTTTTAACTTTAACTTAAATTTGCATACCAAACACGTTTCTTAAACATACATTTCAATTTTTCGAATGTTTTTCTACCATTTTTAAATATGTATTTGGTATTCATACATTGATTTCAGCAAAAAGGAGAAAAAAAACAAAAAAAAAAAAAAAATTATAAACAGCTTAATATTGGCACTACACTTAAAGTTTAATTTATATGTTATGCGCCCTACATCCTGTGTATTGAGACTGGAAATTTATTAAAGAACATTTAAAATTTATTTAACGTTTTCTTATTGTATAATTTTTTTAATTACTTGTTTCTTCTTTTGTAATTGAGCGCTTGATGGACATTTAGCTGTAGTGTTTAAAATCTCAATTAATTAGAAAACGAGTTTTTTTGTTTAATTGTTGTCGTTAAGTTAAACTAAACAAATATTAATTAGTTGAAAAGCTTGTTAAGTATTTATTTAATTTAAACTTGATGACTTTTATGCACTTTAAATGATAATGATGCAAATCTTATAATTTTAATTCAATTTTATTCTGCTAAATTATCAAGGTTATATTAAATTCAAATGCATAATCCAGATGTTGCATTTAAGGTTATAGATTTTCACCAAAATGCTTTAACTTTAGAGCAAAACAACCCAGGAAAAACTTACATTAAGAAGTAATGAGTTAAAAAGCTACTAAAACCTCTTTTCACTACTTCTTCATTAGTATTTTAAGTAATTATTTTAACACGGTGATGTCATTGGAGGCAAGTACTTCCACGCTCGCTTACAAATAGAGAGTTAAAGAAGTACTTACAATTTCTCTTACAAAACAGTTGTTGAGTAAGTTGTTTTGTTTTTTAATAATAAAAAGAGCCAGCTAGAATACGAACCAGGGACTTCGGACTTCGGCAATTAAGTAAAATGTGCAAACAAAATAACAAAGCCGAAAATAAAGTACTTCTATATCAGAACAGAAGAAAGTCATTACTAGAGTACTTCTATGTAATGCAGACGGTAAATAGTAGTCATTGAAAAGTAAGAGGTTATGGAAGTACAACCCATTACCGAGTTTTTGCTGGGAAACTGACAACAAATTAGGGTAAGAAATTCCAATAATATTTTTTTTGTGGTAAACTTCTAAGGAGAATGGAACTACGACAAAATAGATCCCAATAATGGTTGAGAAATAGAACAGATTTTAGTACCACAAATTTCTTTTTTACATAACATTATCAATAGATTTTAATTGTCGAAAAAAAATTTTTTTATAGAATATTTTCTAAAATTTCTATTTTTAAAGAATATTTTCGAAAAGTCCCCTTCTTTATAGAAAATTTTTGAAATTTTTTTTTTTCTTTACAATATATTCAAAAAACACTTTTTTCTATAGAAAATATTCGAAAAATTATCATTTCTGTAGAAAAAAATCGAAAAATTCTCTTTATTTGAAAATTTTCAAAATATTCTCATGTAGAAAATTATCGAAAAATTATTTTCTTCATAGAAACTTTTCAAAAAAAATCTCTTTTTTATAGAATATTTTCGAAAAATTTTCTTTTTTATAAAAAAAATTTAAAAAATCTTCTCCTTTTATAGAAAAGTTTTAAAAAGTTCTTATTTTATAGAAAATTTTCAAAAAATTCTATTTTAAAGAAATTTCAAATAATTCAACTTTTTTATAGGAAATGTTAGTCAAATTATCATTTAAAGCTGTTTTTTCTAAAAGTCATATTTTCCATAGAACATTTTCGAAAAATTCTCTTTTCTATGGAACATTTATCAATAATACAGAAAAAAAAATTGTACATCTATAAGAGATGGTCCTAGTTTGCTTTCGGTCGAAATGGCTGATACTTCACACTTTGTTGAAACCGAATGCTAAATACAAGAAACACCCATTCTCAGAGAAAGACCCAGACACGTAGAATTAATGAATATGAGAATAAAGCTAAAACTTGGCAGCCCATAGCCGATCCAACTTTTAATGTTAATATATGCAATTATCCCATCGACTGTGAACAGCAACATTGGGAGAATTTCCCAGATATTTCTAGAGTTTTTGGTCTAATTTCGACATCCAAAATGTAAGATCCGCATTGTCCCATGAAACACAAAAACCACCCTGGACACTGAATTCTCAATACTTTTCTGAATTCTCAATACTTTTCTATAAGAGTCTTAGATTATATAAGATATTTAAAAGCTCTGTATTCTTAGATAAAGGGAGAAACAACACTTTCTTTATATAATATTTCTTAACAATGTTTAGCTCATCGTCAAGTCGATTACGATCAATACACAATACCCTATCACTATTTAAACCAGAAAATATCTATCTCTGTAAAATTTCCTCTAGTAAACAGACATTCATTCATTAATTTCCAATATATGTATGTATAAACACTTGAATGTAGACGTGTCTTTACATACATACGTAAATAAATATGTATGTAAATAATGTATGTATTGTAGTATAAAAGTGTGAATGCATGTAAAGGATTGATATGACCAACAATATTTTTGTTGTTGATTTTCCCACAGGTCTGCAACAACAAATTAAACATAACATTTGAATTTTACCAATAACAATTTTTGTTGTTTTTGGAATTTTTGCAATATGGGTATTTGTGTGATTTTTGTTTGTAGTAGAGTTAAACTACAATTGTCAACATTCAAAATATATTTGGCTTTCACTGCGTATAGCTAATAAAAATACATACATAGTTGTTGCTAAAAAAAAATTATGACTACTCTTAGTTTCTAGGGTTTCATGCCAATATACGCTAAAATTTACAAAAAATTTACTGCATCTAATATGTATCTATGTATGTGTATGACACATATGTAAATATATTGGTTTGCCAAAAAATTGTATTTTGTTCAAAATGTAAATTATATATCTAAAGCCGGAAATTTTAAGCAAAAATTACTTGTTTAGGAAATGACAAAATAATAAATATTGGACTATAGACTGACTATTGCGATTTTGTTTCTTCTTCCACATTTTGTGAAGTTTATGAAGTGTGTGGTCTTGCCAACAATTTTTTCCAAGGAAAAATATGCAAATATTTATGACAGTTGGTATGTTTTTTACATTAACGTTTTTACGAGTTTTTAAGTAAATATTTACATTAAAATGTGGGAACTTTTTATGGCCACACTTGAGTGTTAATATTTTCAATATTATCAAATAATATGAGAGTTGTGGTACAAATGGAAACGTCAAATGAATGCATGTAACATTTTGTATTGATGTGGAGAAGTTAATACTAATATGATCTATACTGCAGACTTTAAGGTTATTGACACGGAAGCAAAGACATGCCTGCAGAAGAAATTTTCCCCTAGATCTTGATTAAGTTTTGATATAGAAATTTTAAAGTCACAGTATACCATATTCTTCTTTATCCTCTAAATTTAATTCCAAATTTAAGAAATAATTTATATATATATTTTCCTTATTCTATTCACAGGTTACCAAACTAGACGATATTAGTCCTTTGATATTTTTAAATCGTACAAAAGCAGCCCTTAATTGTGCGGCCGGTTCTATGCAGGTTTGTTTTTCCAACTACTCCTCCTTCAAATAACTTTTAATATTATAAAATATTAATTACAATTAAATTAAATTAATTACTTGCACACCAATAGGTTGATATGAAATTTAATGAACCCTTTCATGGTATTATACAAGCTGATTACGATCGTAGCAGTGCTTGTCGTGTTAATGGTAAAGGTGCATTAACGTACAGATTGGAATTGCCATTGAAAGGATGTGGCACTCTGCAGGTATTAAAATGGAAAATAATTGCTTTAATATGCATTCAAATGTAATAATAATTAATTTGTATATTTTACAATTAACCTAGAATCCAACACGTGTTTTTACCAATAATATTATTGTACGTTTTCATGCCAATTTGGAAATGGATGGTGATGAGATTATAACAATAGTATGTCGTTATCCCCCACCAATACCATCACTGCCACCTGCCTTACCAGCTCCCATGTATGTTCTCAATTACAGTTATAATTGTTAATAAAATAAATAAATTTATTGTTCTTTATCGTTTAAAGCTTAAATCCCATTGCTGCTGGTACTGTGGTCCAACCGCCTTTGAAGGGTATTCAAATCCTTATGATTATTTGTGCTATTATGTTCTTGACTTTATTGTTGTTGGGTTTGGCCGTTTCATATTATTGCTTGCGTAGCCGTCCTATACCAGTGGTTCGTCGTCTTCCTATGTCAATGGGAAGTGGTTCAGAAATTACTAAACTCAGTGGCAGTAGTTTGGGTGGTATTGGAGACTTTGAAGGTGTTAAAATACCTAGAGCCCATGCCCCCTTAAATACGGTTCATAGTTCGTCGGGTAGTGAGGGTGCTTTGATACCTTCCGACTATCCCAGCGAATCGCATTCGGAAATTGAAGAAATCGATACGAGGTAAGTTGAGATATGAAACTTAATTTTTTGTTATATATGTTTAACAATATTTCCTTCTTCTAGATCCCTGCCTTTCAGCTCAGCTGGAAGTTTCGAAAATCGTGCTTTTGTCCAAGAGACTTCAAGCATTTATAGCGATCATTATGGTCATACACAAGAGGTACAAGCTGCCAATGCGGTGGCTACTGCCATACCTCGTCATCCCATTGCCATCAAAGAAACCTCATCGCCGAAATTCGATGTTCAAGTACGTGTTAAGAAATCACCACCCCCACCACCTTCACCACAAACTTCGGATACCGAAAGTGTGGCTACACTACGTCCCGATCGCAATAATCTCTCTACAATTATGGAAACTCACGAAGACCGTGAAAGTATTGTTACAATGGAATCACTGCCAGATCAAGAGGAAACTGTACACACCCAATTTGTCTACACACCCGATATACACTCTGCACCCCAACATTCTGAAATTACAGTGCCACCACCACCACAACCTGTGTTCTCCGTCTATACTCGTACGCATCATGAAGTGGTTGATGGTCGTCCTGAAACCTGGTCTGATTACACAGATGGTCCTGCTTTGAGTGAAATTACCGATGTAACTTCTCGTGCTCCTGATTTGCATTCGGTGGCTGAAATGGTTGATACATCACACTTTGTCGAAACGGAATATATACCACCAGAACCACCAATTGTCATTAAGAAACCTCAGATAACCTCTCACACTGTGGATGATGTTTATTTGCGTACCATTACTGAGAAGAAGACTATTGAAGATATTGAGTCTCATAAACGTAAGATTACTGAATATAAGGCTAAAGCTAAGCCACTGCCACCACCCATACCCGATCCAACTTGGGATGTTAAGATACGCAATTATCCCACCGAACGTGAACAGCAACAATGGGAGAATTTCTCAGATATTTCTAGCGTTTCTGGTCTAACTTTGACTCCCAAAATGGAAAGATCTGAGTTGTCATTGCCTCCCATGAAACACACCGAACTACCACAACAGATCTATGATAATAAACAGCAATTGACCAGCCCTCAATTGGTGGGTAATATGAAACCCATTGAAATACCACCAGCCGATAAGGCTGTACCCAACTGGGATGTATTGATAAGAATCTTAGAAGAACCAGAAATGTCAGAAGCTGATGATGCTAGTTCTGTGCACTCAAGTGTACATCCTTTGACACGCTATCTTAGCTATGATGACAAAACCAAATGGAAGGAAATTATTACCACTGAATCCTCATTGCGTACCATGTTAACCGAGGCTGTGGTTAAGGAAGATTTCGAACGTATACGTTCGGATACTAGATATGAGCGTATATTTGAACCTCAAGCTTGGGATGTTATCATACGTATTTTGGCTCCTCCCTCAGATGATGAAGGGGATGTTGAGCTCAGAGCTCCTAAGCGCGGCAAGAAGACCCAACCTTGGGATACACGTTCCAGACGTAGCTCTCTACCTACTCTCTATGAATATGATAGTGATGGTGGTTCTAGTGTACGTACCATACGCATGGATCCTTCAATGCCCATCAATCCTAATGCCTTTAATACACAACGTTCCAGAAGATCTTCACGCACTTCTTACCACACCGATCACAATGATTTCCGTTCCATGTCTGAGGTGACCGTAGACTTTGGTAGATTAGACAATATGTCCAATGCTAGTTCATATTATCCCATGCAATATGATGACGATGATATGTCCGAAAGACGTTCATTCCACAGATCTGTAAGTCATCCTTCGTTGGCTCGATCAAACAGTGAATTCACCGAACACTGGGCAGCACCAGAAGATATGTCATCACCAGAGGGAACTCCAACACCAAGAAGATCACAAAAATTGGTAAGTGTAGGGGATAATATAACTTTAGCAGTAATTTAAGAGTTCTATATAACTTTAGACCACCTTCCAACCACGCGGAGTGCCAGCTCCACCACCACCACCCCGTGCCGGACGTATGGTAGCACAAACGCAAAGTGAATATGTTGAGACAAGACGTACTTCATCCTACCGCACCGATGCTGAACCTAGACCTAGAGAATGGTAAAATTACTTAAACTCCCAGAAGATGTAAAAATATTAGAAGCGGCAGGAACCGCTAGATAAGAATTAAATGAGACAAACTTCCAGCTTACAGTTCTCTTAATGCCTCCCTATCTCTCATATGGGTTTTAAAATAATGCTCTAGTTTTTACACTGGTCTTAAATAAAACTTAATTTTTCTTTACGTTCTCTTTCTCTCTCTCTCTATCTCTTATTTGATTTAGTTTGCTTTTTCTTGCTTTGTTTAACAATTTTGCTTTGCTTTTTAATGCTACTTATACACTGAGAGAAATTTAGTTTTACAAATAATTTCTAACACAAGTGCCAATTGACTCAAATAATTAAACAAAAATATAACATATATTTAATAAAATAAAATAAATATATATGTATTTAAAACAAATCTTTTCTTGAATTGATATTTGAAGTTTAGTTTTTAAAATTTTATTTTATTCAAATTTATAAATATGAGCAGTTTGTAGATTTAATAAAAATTTTTATGCGTTTTTCTATAATAACTTTCGATTAGTTTAAGTTTAGCTATTAAAACATTTTGTAGAAATTTTCTTTGTCATAATAATTTTTCTTAGTCAAACTGGAAAAATATACGTCACTCAAAACTTAAGGTGAAAATGCTGTAATAATTATATTGTACAAAATTCGAAATAATTTAGCAAACTTTTTTCTAGAAGATCTTATTTTGACCTTAATTTTAGAAATTTAAATTTATGTGAGAAATTTACTGACATTTTGGTTTAATCCGTAAAGAATTTAATGTTCTAAAATTTAATGTCTACGGGGCGTATGATTAATATTAATTTCGAGTTATTTGAGAAAAATAACTATAATTTTGTTAAGAATATTGCTATTTTTATCAATGATATGCCATTTTAAAAATAAGACTCCGGTTGATATCTGGTATATTTACATCAATTTTTAAAATGTTTCCATGTATGAGAGATATTATATAGATTACAGAACATATTATTTAAACTTTTAAAAATTATGAGTTTTTATTCAAATAATTTAAAGTTAAATATCTTTCATTTACCTTAAATTTAAGAGTGATACCGTTTATCATTTGTCAGAAAAATTAGGCTTAAACTTTTGTTTAAATGTCCATGAAAATATATCATTTATTACAACCCTTATCATTGTCTATTTAGACAGTTAATCAAAACAACTGTCATTGAACTTATATCTGGGAAAACAGAAATTTACTCTTGTTAGTAACTGATAAAATTTCATTTTATTTTATTGATTTAAATTTTATACTCAACTTTTTTTGGGAAATTTTAAAAGCATATGGCTTAATTTTTTTCTGGTTTCTAAAAACATAAAATTGGGGCAAAATGTGGAAAATATAATTGAAAAACCTTTTTATGTAAATGTTGCCAAAGATAAAAAAGTTAATGATGGTTTCAACAACCATCAACATAATTTTTCATTTCTTTTGTATTTGTTTGATGATGAGGTAAAACTTTTGTAACCAACAAACCCACTAATGGTAACAACATACTAAGTATAAAGTTTAAAGGCTAAAAACCTTGGCCAAAACAAAAAAATGTTTCCCTTAAGCAACAGAGACACACACATACACATATACACAAATTATGACTAAATGTAGTTGAAATATAACAAACAAAAAAACATGTAGACAGCTAACTTTAAGAATTACATATGGCTGGTGAAATATTGAAACCATGTAACTGACATATTTTTTTCTAACAAGGGATAATGAATTCAAATAATTTATGTTATATGAGAAAGATTATTGATATCTTTGTCTTATATTCGCAAATATATGTTAGTTATGTGATAACAAAATTTCATTATCCAATATAAAAACAACATAAAATGTTGTCTTTTTACGATTATAAATGAGGGTCAGAGCTTAGAAGAATTTGCCGTCATTATACGCATTTTTAAGTCAAATTCATGGACAGCATTAGTGGAAACGGAAATGAATGTCTTGTTCTTTAGGAACGCACCTAAGCGAAAAGTAGCACTTAAACTTGTTGAAATGCTTTAAGTTGTAAAAATAAAGTAACTTAAATTATTTATTATGCTAACAAAAGAAAAGAAAAATAAAACAGCAAAAAAAAAAAAACATATAATAAATTAAATAAAAATGCGTGACAACAACAATTAAGTAACAGGCGGAAAAAAAAAAGAAATTAAGGCATAAACAGTTGACAATCAAACAAATAAGGTCGGTCTACAGAAGAGAAAAGTATTAAATTGCGGTTAGAAAAATTTCCATATTTAAACCTACTAAAGTCACAAAAATAATTAAAAACTGAAAAAGAAAAAAAAAAACTAATTCTTGCCAATTGACAAAACAGACGCCACAGCATTTTCATATTAAGTTTTAAAACATTAAATTCAGCTCTTTTCAATGTATTCATGTTATTTAAGCAAATTGAAATGAATTTTTGGAAACAGCTGAATTGCTTTAACCTTTTTTTAAATAATTTTTTAAAAAAATATATAAAATATTATCAATTAGGTGGTGGGGACCTTAAAGCAATTTAATTTTTTTTAAACCTTTCTAACTAAAATTGTAATATTTTTTATAATTCTTAATTATACAAATAAATGAATAAATATATAAAACTACACAAATAAACAAAGTATTAAATACTACCTTAAATAAACAACAAATAAAAAATATATAAAAAATTAATAAATTTAATTTTATAATATAAAAAAACTGTCCTTTAATTATTAAAAAAAACAAATATGTGTTCTTTAAAAAATTAAAAAAAAAAAAACAATAATTTATAAAAAGTTTCTTTAAAAAATTCACAAATACTTATATATAAATTAAGAAAAAAATTAATAGCAAATAATTACTATTAATATAAAAACTACTTTAAATTAAATTTTGCAATTAAAATTGTAAAACAAATTAAATTTTTAATTATTAAATAAAATTTATAAAACGAGAAAAAATTACTAACAAATATTTGTGTTTTTCTTTCAAATACATACATATATCTTTATAGTTCTGGCAATAAATTCCAGACATATTTATTTGTTATCTAACAAAATATTTAAGTTATTTTACACCTGCATAATAAATAAACTTTTAAATAGAATTTTTAATACGTATGAATTTTGCCCAGTAGTTATGGGAGGAGTCAATGTATCCATTTGGAAAAGTGTATATTTTTTACTTTGTATCAAATGAAACTAAATCGTTACTTTATTACTACCAAGTAATGCAGAAAATCATCACTGTCCTATATCCAAGTAATGCTTAGAGACAGCACAACTTCACTTTAATATTCCTAAGTAATTTAACGCTTTAAGATTCTTTCTATACTGTAAGGCTGATGTCAGAGTGGGCGCTACAAGCAATGCGAAGCTTGGCGCTACAAACCTTTTCTTCTGTTTTCCTATGTGTCATGTCAAAGTGAAAGCGAAGCTTGATGCGAGAGAACACAAGAAAAAGTTTGCAGCGCAAAGCTTTGCATCGCTTTTAGCGCCCACTCTGCCATCAGCCTAACTTAGGAAGTAGTAGCAGTATAGAACTGCAGGATTTTTTAAAAAAGTGTAGTAATAGAAAACAATATGCAAATATTCATATGTGTAAAAATGGTATTCAAATAAAGGACAATCTATCTCTAATAGTTAAGAAAAATTCAAAAAGGGACCATTAATATTTATGTACTTTTTCTGCCACAAAAACTTACAGACAATATACATACAGGTAAGAACAATCTTAAGAGAAAAGTTCAAAATTATGTAAATGACAGGGGAATTTAAATTTATAAGCTTTATAAAGATCAAAAGAAAAGTTTAGCTACATTTAAAAAGAAGTTTTTAAATAATCCCAAAAGAATTTTAAGGAATTCCTAAACAAAATGATTTATTAGATAGAGTTGTTAAATAATCAAATGCCGAGGAAGTAATAATAAATCTTATCTTATCTACTGCCGTAATATGAACTTTATATGTAAAGTTTTGAAGTTAATATTTTAAACAACTATGTAATACAACAGCTAATGAAATATACAGAGGACGAAAACATAATGATATATCTTATGAAGTTAAATTAACTTTGATAAGCAGAGGATAAGTTTTATAAATTTCAAATTGTGATTGACGAGGAGCGTAGTCCATATCTTCCAAAACAACTCGTAATTCATAAACGCAGAAAATACATTTCAATTATCAAATTAATTGAATCAAGCACGTTTTGTATCTATCAACAGAATAATGATATCAACTAAATTAAAGAAATAATCAAAACAATTAATATCAGTAATTAAACCAAACCAATTTATTAATCAAATGACTTCTACTGTTTGGTTGAAAATTTATTAGTACTCATGGAGAAAATCTAAAAAAAAAACAAGTAGAGTTTTACATTCGGCTATGACGAATCTTATATACACACCATTATATGTTGTAAAAAATTTGATTTATAAACAGTTTATAACATAAAAGTTTGTTTATCATTTTAAATCGGACATAGAGTCAATTTTGGGTCATTCCTCAAGAACATAGTAGAGAGATTTATGTCTAATTTTGTTGCTATACCAGCATTGTTGCGTCATTTCTGAACGTTAAAGTCATTTCCTGAAGAGGACCTTATATGAGGGATAGGGTCAGTTATGAACCGATCCACATAAAGCTTGCTAAAGTGATTTTGGTTCCCACAAAACTTGTTTACTGTGAATTTAATTTCTAAAGTAGTATTTCTAATATGTAATGATGTTCATTTTCTGAAGGGGACCTTATGTGAGGTGAAGTGTCAAATATCAGATCATAAAAGTGGGCAGAGGGAGTTTGGTTAATATAAACATTGTTTATGTAAAATTTAATCAATATTCTGTAATTTTTATGCCAGCTATGATCTTTAAAGTAATTTTCTGAAGGGGGCCTTTTATGGGAGGTAGGGACCTATCCTCATAAAACTTGATATAGAGATTTTTGTTCCCACGATATATTTGTATTGTGAATTTCATTGCTAAAATAGTCATTACGTGTTTAATAAGCGTTAAACACATTTTCTATGAGGGGTAGGTTATTTATGGACCGATCTTCATACAATTTTGTAAAGAGATTTCTTCTCACAAAATTTGCATTGGTTTGCATTGGTCATTTTAAGCCAGTTATGACTGTTTGAACCGTATACCGGGTCCATTTGCATAGGGGTGAAATCGTGTACCGATCTTGCCCATTATCATTATCAAATAAGTTGCATCAATAAAAAGAATCTGTGGAAAATTTAATCCTATGGTGTTTTCAACAGGCAGACGAACATTGCTAGATCGTTTTAGAATATAATGATTACCATGAATATATATACTTTTCTGGGTCTTATATCAATATTTCGATGTGTTACAAACGGAATTATAAAAACAATATACCCCCATTATCTGGAAGGAATGAAGAACTCCTCTGAACTCCTTTGGACAATTTTTGCTAGGACCAATAGGTGAAAAGTTCCACTCATTCGAATAAAACCCTGTATGACCAAAATGTCCAACTTTGACCCCCTCTAAGTCCGGCAGTTCTTGACCGATAGAGTTTAAAACTTGTGTCTGACCTACTATCCAATAATACTAACCTTAGTGTACCAAATTTCGTCAAAAGTTTTTGAGTTGGGCCACTTAACATGAAATTCCCCTATTTGTCTCTCCATCCTGGTATTTTGACCGATATTTATGCTCAAGTCATGAACATTAGGTACATAGTATCCATTTGAGCGCTTCTGCGACAGATACTTGAACGAAATCCCATTCGATAATGGATTTTTTTACAAGAAATGTTTTATGAAACCTTAGTATCAGCACTCTACTACTATTGTGTATCTATGAAGGCAACGGAATCGATTTGTGGCCACAAATCTTTGGTTCAATAATTCCGGATAAAATTCAATTTTGTATTAAAATTTCAAAAATTCTAATAACTTTGAAAATTTGCCACTAAGTAGGGAAATTAGATTAATATTACATTTCAAGTTCTTGTTAGCTTTAGAATGGGAGCCTGAATGGGAGCTCCATTTGAAGGATATCTGATCACTTATATTTGTATATTAAAATTTTTGATTTAAGACATATATGATAAACTCAACAAAATTTTAAATCTATAATTTTAAGATCTTAAAACTTAGAAAGAATGATTGATTTGAGGTAACGAATTTCATACGAAATGATAAATACTTGGTATCTATTTGGTTAGTCATATCTGTTGAATATACTAACAGATTATTAATAATACAACAGCCTGTTGAGTTATCTGTAAAAATGCAGATATGTATAAATAAATATTTTTGTGCCAATTTGTCTGTATATTGTACATATACATATTTATTATGTTTTACTTTTTTTCGGCAATACAAAAATATTTTGGCTTTTACATGTATATTATATTAAACATTTTAGTCTCCCCAGAGACATAATAAATAACATAAATTTTTTGCTTTTAGACTTACATTTACATTCCGGTTTAACTATGTTTCGTATGTAAATGCGAACTGACAAACAGACATATAACTCTTCATTGTTGTTAATGGAAGCCTTAAATTTTCGTTACATCTTTAAAACGGAAAAAGTAGTAGATAGAGGAAGTGAAGCACTAAATATTAAGATTATGAATAATAGAGGAAAAAAAAACAAAACACAATAGGAAATATTTGAAAACTAAGAAAAAAAACTGAAGGAAAAACTTTTCTATTGTTTGCAGCCTTAATCATTTGATTTACATGAGGCTTTTAGGTAAGAGTAAGAATTATACGCAAAAGGTTTTTTTATAAAATTCAAGGAAAATATTATAACCATGAATTGATGCTGTGGAAATCCTTACCTCTATATGTGTAGGTGTCCTTATTTTTTTATTTTTTTGTTTACACCTCACATACACATACTACATATTAACTATTAAATATTCATTTAATTGAAGAGGAAAAAAAGAGTATGTATATTTTTCTTACAGTTTTTGCCTTAAGGTTTCAATTTTATGTTATTAACCCCTGACAGTCAGGTAATTGCTTTCAATTTGCTTGAAGTGCTGTGAAAAAAGGTTAACAAACAACAATTGTATGAGTTATAGCAGGGTGGAAAAGCAGACATCAGTAAAAGAGAAATGTTAGGAATGGTAGAAATAAACATATTTGCGTAACATGACCTGATAAAATAAATTAAATTGATGGATAACTTTGTTTGTAGTAAACTCTTCTTCTTACTTGTATTTAAGAAATGTAACGTCTATTGACTAGTTTATAATTTGGAATATATGATAGTTTCTATAGCAGGATGTAGACTAATCTATAGTTCAGTCTATAGACCAGTCTATAGTTAGGACTATTAACCAGTCTATAGTTCAGACTATAGTCTATAGTTTAGTATAAAGATCTTCCTATATTTCAGAATATAGGCTAGTCTATATTTCAGGATAAATATTAGTCCATATTTCAGTTTACAATTCAGACTACAGACCCGTCAATAGACTACTATATAGTTTAGACTATTGACCAGTCTATATTTCAGACTAAGAGTTTAGTAATATGAATAATACACAAGTATATATGTATATAATCCAGCCAACAGCTCAGCATTAAGTCTAGTCAGACTATTGAACGGTCTATAATTCAGACTTAGTCTATAGTTTAGTATAATGATCTACTTATATTTCAGAATATTGGCTAGTCTATATTTCAAGCTAAATATTAGTCCATATATCAGTTTATAGTTCAGAACACAGACCAATCTGTAGACTATACAGTTTAGACTATTGACCAGTCTATATTTCAGACTAAGAGTTTAGTAATATGAATAATATACAATTATATATGTATATAATCCAGCCTAAAGCTCAGCCTTTAGTCTAGTCTATAGTTCACACTATAGACCAGTCTACATTTCATACAAATGATCAGTCTACTGTTCAAGATATAGACAATCTATAGTTCGGACTACAGATCAGGCTATTGACCGGTTCTGTCTATGTATTAGTCTATAGATCTTGCAATGGTCCACTCTATAATTTAGATAGTGTACTAGGCTATAGTTCAGAGTCTAGACCAATCTATATTGGTCTAGAATCTACAGTTTAGATTATAGACTAGTCTATGTTTTAGGCTAACATCAAGTCTATAGTTCAAGCTACAGTCTTAACTATTTAGAAATTCATAGATCTGACTACAGACCAGTGCATAATTTGGACTATATACTAATCTATATTTCAAACTATAGACCAGTCTACAATTCAGATAAAAGACAAGTCTATAGAACAGATTATACACATGTTTAAAGTTCAGAGTATAGACAAATCTATACCTCAGATTATAGATAATTTCAATTATGTACAAGTCAACAGATCAGATTATAGATTAGCCAATGTTTCAAACGATCGACTAATGTATAGGTTATATTTTATACCGGTGTATAATCCAGTCTAGTTATTATTCAAGCTATAAATCAGTCTACAATTCAGGGTAAAGATCAGTGTATAATTTACACGATAGACTTTTCTGTAGTTCGGTATATAGTTCAAAATATAGAAAAGTCTTCATTTGTATTAATTTGGATTCGGTGGCAATTCATTTACATACATATAAAGTTATTATAATCAAATAAATTATGTAAGAAATATTGTATTGTTGTAAACCATTTTGTTATGATAATCAGTTTAAATACATTCAACAAGTTATGTAAAATATTTCTTGGAATTTCTTGCAAATTAATCTCATTATCCAAAAGCAAAAGAAAACAATACTGGATTACACAAAAACAAATAAACATTACAATCAGTTATCCTCAAGATGGCATAATCAAAAGTCAATTAATAATTAACAATATAATGGAAAAGTCTACTAGATACATCATTTTTAATATAAGTACTACATACACGTAGACATTACCAATACCTACTAAATAGAATCGAGCAGACTTAAAGAAATATAGGATTTCAACAAACTAAAACATTTTATCACTTATTCCTTCAACAACGAAGATTGGTCATTGTATATCACGACACATATACATTAAACGAGAAAAGTAAATAAAATGGAAAATCATTGTTAGAATATCAAATATACTGTTTGTTGTACTCCCACTGTCTTCGCCCAATACTAAAATAACTGCAGAAACATTATAACATCACATCACAATGTGAACTGAAAAAGTAATTTGATTTAAGGTGTAATTTTCTACTTTTTATTACAAATACTTTGTACGTGTCAAAGGCCTCTATTTGCAAAACGAAACTGTAGTAACAAACGAAACAGCAGAAGCCTTAAAAATAACCATCATCAGCACCAAGGACCGTAATCAAACAGTTGAGGAAATAAGATTTATTTAAGGAGACAATATGAACGGATGTTGTGTTTGCAAAGAATGAAATAAAATGACTATAATGATTAATTATAGGGAGAGACAGCATGCAAACTGGCATGTATAGAAAATCAATATTGGTTTATTATAGTACTTTTGTATAACCAGTAAGTGTAATTTTAAGTAGAATTTAATAAATTTAATAAATATGTAAATAATTTTGTGTAAATTCTTGCAAAACTAAATTTGTCATAAACTTTTGATAGAAAAACTTTAAATATGTAAATTCCAACTAAATATATCAATAAAACTTTAACTAAAATAAATAATGAAATCAAAACAAAGTTGTCAACAAGTTAATTTAATATTTTTCAATCAATCATACGGGATTGTTTTTATTTGGAATTTTTTTTTTTTTAATTTTTATTAAATTCTCTAAAAAAGATGTTTATATTATACTAATACAATTAAAAATTATATACATACATATGATACATACATATGTATATTTTGGCTTTATTTAACAATCATGCTGACCATGTTGTTGTGGATATTAAACCCACAACCACCCACTAATAGAACAAATTACCAATCTAGCAACTAATACCCTTAATCAAAAATCTGTCTGGTTGTAACCATAATATAATGATGAAATATTCAGAGGTTGTCTCGGAATTTTGTTCATATCTCCGTTATTTATAAACGGATTTTGCTGATTTTAAATAGGAAACTTCTTGAAAGCATGTCTGATAGTATTATTGAATTCTGTCAGATTCTGAAGGTATCTGGGGCCCTCAAAAAATTGATTTCAACAGACGGACAGACAGACAGACGGACATGGCTTAATCAACTCCGCTATCTATAAGGATCCAGAACATATGTATGTATATACTTTATAGTGTCGGAAAATTATATTGTGGAAATTACAAGCGGTATGACAAACTTGCAGAAATGTGATTGAGAATGTATTCTAAAGAATGGACATCTGTATGCAGAATGTGTTGGACTTCGGTTCCTTATTAAATTCTAAGACAAAGCAATGTCCGCTAGATCGTCTTACTGACTCAAATACAAAATACATCTATAAAATTCAACATAACTTTTATGTGAATCGGATCATAATTGACTCTACACCACATATAATTTACCGCTTATAAAAATACGAGTACAGCGATGAAATTCGACGTAAACATGTTTTATATGAACCGAAATCTCTCTACTAAATTTTCGGCCTATATTTAACCCTACCCTTCATATATGGACCCATTCACAAAATGACTTTAAGGATGATTACTGGCTCAAAAATATGGGTGTAGCGAGACATGAAGAAGTTCTATACAAACCAATATTTATGTACAATATTTTGTGAGGATCGGTTCATAATTGACCATACCAACCATATAAGGTTCCCTCCAGGAAACAACTTTAACGATGATTACTATAAATAAAACGGTAAAATTCGACACAAATAAGTTTAAAACAAACTGAAACCTCTTTATTGGATGTAGTTCCTTGAATAAAAAAATATAAATGTTTCATCAAAAATTGTTTTTTTTTATAACAAATCTAAATTTGGTCCCAACTCCCAAGATATGTACTTTGTATTTGACTCTAATTTACTCAATCTAGACTACTTTGTCCTCTTGCATTATATATTATATGACCAAAAAATATCTAATCACTTATTTAATACATCTTTTTCTCATCCTTAAAATTTTATTACACATTAAAAGTCCCCCTTGTATAAAATTTGAAAAAGACGAAGGAAATTCCTTAAGAGCAAAACGTGTTGCTAATGCTTTTAAAACTTACAAGTATTCGAATGCCAGTAAAGTTGATAAAAATATTCGTATTTACCACAACACGCATACCAACAACATCAAGTAAAAGCGTTAAATTGTAAAACATTTTCAAACAAATTAGAAATTATAAACCACCGTGGTCGACCTTCTGATGCTCTACATTAGTGGTCAATTAAAATATCGAACCTAACAAAATTAGATTAAGAGAAAATCATTAAGTCGAACTTTACTCGTATGTATTTAAATAAGGCTGATGTCAGAGTGGGCGCTACAAGCGATGCGAAGCTTTGCGCTACAAACCTTTTCTTGTGTTTTCCTATGTGTCATATCAGAGTGAAAGCGAAGGGTGATGCGAGAAAACACAAGTAAAAGTTTTTAGCGCAAAGCTTCGCATCGCTTGTATCGCCCACTCTGACATCAGCCTAAGTCTCTAAAAACGAGCTAAGGTCTCAACTATGGAAATATTCTCAAATACATATACAGAAGGTCTGACATCGCCATATTGACGGAGAAAGTGATTCTTAGCCGATTGTTATACTTAAAGATGGCAACATTTTGGACTGTTACAAAAAGCATTTCGAGCTCATAATAGCCCCACAGTAGCGCAGGGTATAATAACAAGTTTCATGGCTGTTGAAGTAAACATCAACAAGATGTAGATGAAAAATCAAAAAGAATTTTTAAAGCGACTGGGTCGACTGTGAAAAATGAAAAGTACGTGTCTGTGTAAGTGCGTGTGTTCTTGAAAAAAAAAAAATACAAAAAAAAAGGAAAACAACGAAAAAAAGTAGGACAGGATAAGGATGAGGAAATAAGAAAAGTAAAATGAATTGTATTGTATGCTTTTTTTCAAAGTCAATAGAGCAACAGTAGCACGTTTAATAAGGTTGAATGGTTTGATGTACAATTTTTTCTCTTCCTCTCTCTCTCTTTATTGTATTTCTTGTATTTGTTTTCATATATTTTTTTTTTATTTTCTAGTTTACTTTGATATTAAAGCATGTTGCAACAGTTGTTTTCACGTTCAATTTCAAGGCAACAACATATGGTTTGTTTTAACTTAAAGGCTTAGAGAGCAGTAACCTTGAAAAGCTTTCACTTTTTATTGCTCTCTCTCTGTGACTAACACTCTCGCAACATATAAAAAGCTTTTATAATATTCGAATTTAGTTTAATGTCCTTTTTTAAAGGCAACCACATGTAAAAATATGTTTAGTTTTAATACGACCAACGTGATGTAAAGACGAAAATACAAAAAGGACTTAAGAAAAGGATATTAAAGGAAAATAAAACATAAAAAAATAAACATATATTTAATAAAAACTAAACAATAACAACATAAATTTTAAAAATAAATATTATGAATAAATAAAAACATAAAATTTAATCTTAAACAAAAATAAAAAAATAAAAAAAATATTACTTTAAAATTGTAAACCTTTCTTTAAAATACTTAATAAAAATTTAAACAGCTATTACTACTTTTTCAAATTGTCATTGTGTTAGTGTTGTAATTAGCATAAATTAAGTAAACATAAAAATTAATTTGCATACTGTTAGGAGTTTCATTTAATAACAGTTTTTGTGTATTTCAAAAATAAAAACAAAATAAATATAAATATTTTTTTCAAAAATTATAACGACAAATAATTGTGTGTCTCTCTGTGTGTGTGTATGCATGTACTTAAAAAGTCATTTGCATAATTAGCCACAAATGACTTTTATTTAAAATATTCTTAAATAAGTGTATTAAATTATAGAGTAAAACAAAAAAAATTTTAAATAACAAATAAATAATTTAAATAAAATTTATTCAAATAAAAACAAATTGTTTAATTTTAAATGATAATTATACAAATATTGCAGCAATCATATAAAGGTAAGTTGTTAAATACTATTTTTCTTATATTTATCTAATTTGTATGTAGAATATTGTTTTTATATTGAAAGTTTTGGAAACAAAATGTGCTTCTTACACATTTGTATTAAGATCAAGGTGGTTTTGTATGATTTTGCTGAAAATTGAATCTTTGACCCTGTAAATAAATATTTGAAGTTGCTGGTTTAATTTAGGTTTTCTTTCATTTTCTATAACTGGTATTGAAATGCAAACACTTTATAAATCAATATTGAACGTTACCAGAATAATTTAAGAAAAATAGTTTAAATTTGTTTTATTTAGTTTTTTTGTTTATTACAAGGTTAAGGTAAAAGTGATAAACAAAGATAGAGGTTATATGTATGTATATTCAAAATAAACGAACATTTCTTAATTCCATTTTAAATTTAAAGGATTTTAGCCAAAGTCAATGAATTGAACAAAAATTTTTAAGTACATAAGCAAATGTTCGCGATCATTTTTTTAAAATGTGTTAAAGATAATTAAAATTTTTTGCATAAAATTCTTCAAGCCAATTGTATAAAAAGAAAGAAAGTTTAAAAAAATTTAGACTAAAAAAAATTATTTAATAAAATTAATTTGTATTAAGCGAATTGTGGACACTTAACTCATTTTCTGAAGGTGTCTTTGTGGTCGTATCATTAGGGTCAAGTGAGACCGGATCATAACAAAATACGTCAAGGTCATCAAGGAAAGTATAACTTAGTTTGTTTGAAAGGAGGATGTATATGCACCAAATCCGAAAAAATACACCTACCCTACACCTAGTATATACATACGTACGACAACACTATGCAATGTTGACAACGCAACGTTGTCAAACTTAGTTATGCAGCTTTTTATTGAGACACGTATTAACCCTAGTCGGGCGGTTCAGTTGTATGAATTAATGAACCAAAACATTAACTATATTCAATAGGCTTCATCACTGAGACATTAGAAGATCATGTACTAAATTTCTTTGAATGATCTTCAAAATTGCGACCTGTATAAAGTTTACATGGACGGATGGATGGACAGACGGACGGACGTACAAATGTTTCTAAGTCAATTGATATATGATTATTATTAGAGTTGTGTAGAGTATAATTAAAGATAGTTTTTTTTCTTTTATATTATTTCAAATTTTGTTTTTAGGAAAAAATATGTAAAAACATTTTGAATAATATTTTTATATAATTTTACGAAATGGTTGTTTTGATTAATCTTATGCAAAAATAAAACTTTAATTATTTTTGACACATCAAAAGTTATGTCAATTTTTACGAAATTTTTAAGCTCTTTAAAAGCTGTAGTGTTACGTATTTAAAAAAATTTGTTAAAATCGGTGTCTATGGGAATAATCTTTAATATTTAAAATGGAATTTGCCTTATACACCTCAACAAAAACCAAAGTAGGTCTTTCAATAGAACTACATCATATCCTGTAAAAAAAAAATACAGCTTTAATTTTTTGAAATTTTATATAATTTTGGAAAATTTCAAATCGGCCTATCCATTCCACATAGAGTATAAAAAAATTATATTATTTTCTCTCGAGCGGCAAAGAGTCGAAGAGCTTTACGTGAACACCTGCCATTTTGGCCTTATTTCACGGTGGTAATTTTCCAACTACAGCACTTTGCTCAAGTACTAGAGCTATCTAATCTCTGACTATTTCTTAGCTTCTGACATGCAAAAACATCACTCCCATTTACAACTACGCAGATGGGATATGTTGAGACAGCAACAGCATCTAGAGACGTATTCGATAAACTGAAATACGAACCCATCAAATAATTCGAAGACTTGTTCTGAATGACATAGAGTATGAAATGAGTACACCCTGAATATACCTGGACAAGAAAGGCAAATTCAATGGTATCTCTTGTACAAAATACCTTTTATTCATCATCATTCAACCCAGTACACTTCACGTTCGTCCGACACGCTCATACTCAAAGAACACTCACTTTATGTATACGGTGGGTAAGATCCGAACACCCCTACGTATCATATACACTTAACACCAACTCATTTCCAACGCTTAATTCTACAGTTACACCACTGTGGGGCATCTTTTGTCTTGGCGATAACACCGAACTTATACCGATTTATAGACTTTACTGACATTCTCTTCCCGCGAATTTGAGTTTAAACCACAGCCACCTAAGGGACCCCTCCAATAACCGGGACAAGACAGAGTCCGAAACACTGCCCTGTGCGCTACCGATTTCCGAGGTTTCAAAATATGTGGTTCTCTAGTTCGACCCCATGTCAAATCGTTGCAAGGAAAGGCCGAGGATAAATTTGATCATCACCAATTTATTGTCCAGGCAATCTGGAGGTGATTGCAATAACACCAAGATACGTCAAGGAAACATGCCCCCGCTGAATTCATTCATTTATGGCAACAGAAATGAAGAAGAAACAGATTTCTTCTACTAACATAATTTATCCCATAAAAAAAATCAAATTTATATATTTGATTAAAATTTGCTTAAAAAATATTATATAATCTCCAAACAAATTATAATTGTTTCCTAAAGTAAATAAAAAATAAAGATAAATAAAGTAACCCTTAAAAATGTAAATAGGGATAAATGAGGTCTACATAATACTAAATTACCCATATTGTTTGCAAAATACTTAACGAGAACTTTCCCAAAGAATTATTTTAAATTCATAAATTTTAAAAAATCTGATTGAAAAAAAGCTTAAACTTAAGTACAACAACCCTTTCCCATAAAAAGGAACAAAGACCTTTTGCAAATAAGAAAGAAAGTTAACAAACAAAAAGCCTTTTTGAAAAAAAAATTACTCATACGCCTATATGAACTTGGTATGTTTGAATCTCATTTTGGTAATGTTTTGTTGTTGCTGTTGTTTTCAGTTTTTCTTTTTTCGTTTAGAAAAATCAACATCTTTTTTTGTTTGTAACTTTTCCTCTGAAAAGAAAAGCAATTTGTTACGAAAACATTTATATGTATATGTTTTTATGTATGTATTTTTTAGGTTCTAAGTGTTTACACTTGTATGCAGTGTTAACAAAACCCTTATGTATATAATGTGGCAAAGTAAATTGTCTTATCTGTGGCTACAAATAAAAAGTGAATATCTCAAGTTATATAAAATACAAGTTTATCGATTTTTCAAATCTTAATATTCAGCTATATTGAATGTTTTGGAACTTTTGAAGGTAAATTTATTTCAATTTATTACATTTTCTATATTTTCAAAAAGATTTAAAATATTTTCTTATTTAAACCGACTTATATACTTTTTCTCTATCTACCACAAATTCGTATACGTGTGAATTTGTAAATTAAAAACGTTTAAATGTTTGTGGAATATAATGTGAACAAACACTTATACTCCTCACATACATTTTATAGACATACGAGCCCGAAGTAAGAAAAATATACATTTTGCAATTTAACACACCCTTCTTCACAGGGGAACTCGGGGGAATATTGCATGTAAATATTTTTATTGACAATTCTCTTAGAGTTATTATGACAGCTTTAGGAATTTTTACTTAAATGAAATTCACACATATACTTGAATGCTTAGACATAACAAAAATATAATTCCAAAAATAATAAATGTAAAAACTCTTTACATAAAATAATATTAAGCTTTTAATAAAAATAAAAACCTAAGATTTTATGATGCAGGAACAAAGTTCGAGTACTTTTGTGAATATGTACTTTAAGTGTCAGAAAGGAAAAAAGGAATAAATGTATTAAATTTTTTACTTTTTTCCAATAAAAATTGAAATGAATATTAGACCAATAATAATAAAACTTTTTAAATATTGTTGTACTAAAGACCTATGTACTTGTATAGGTTATATTGGCTTTAACATAAATACTTAATCACATTTAAAATTTAATTTGTGTAATATATTTCTAAAGCTTTAGTATTTTTAATACTGTTGTATAGGAATAACTCAAATTATCAATAATATTTGAACATGATTTTTAAATCGTTTAAATTTTTGTAAATAAAAAATTTTATATTTTTTCATTTAGTTGGACAAATATTTACAATTTTGAAATAGCAATTGATATCGGATAAAACTTTGTTTGTACAGTTTACTTAAAAAGGGCAAAAAATTTAACATAAACTTGGAAATGTAGGGAGTTTTTTTTTAAGATTTAGATCCATTGTTCTAAAGAATTACAAAAAGTCTATTTTATACGCAAAATTAAAAAAAAATAATGATATATTAATTTGTTACATCCATTTGTAACACATGACAATTTTGGCAGTACACTTATTAAAGCATTTATACATTGGGTCCTGATTAAATTCTAAGATGTTCAAAGATTGTCCCGCAATCATTTTGTCCATCTGTTTTAGACATGAAATTTTCCACAAATATTCTTCATTAATAGGTCTTGTTTGGTATTTAAATTTGCAAATATCAATCAACAATTGCACTTAGCCCTCATACAAGTGGGCTCCCGGAACATATGTAATTCAAACAGTTATATATATGTTGGTTATGAAGCTGTCGTGACAATCGATTTGCTCTTGAGGTTATTAATATAACAGTTTATTGTAAATTAGCCGATGATTGTTTGGTGGTGTGTCATAATGTCCATAGTCCTTATGACACACTAAGTAATGTCCATGGACATAATGACAATTTCAAAAGAATCACAATGTCCAAGAGCAATGCAACAGAAAGTCCATGGACTTATAAAAAAAGGCTTATTTTAGCAAAGCCGGTATTCAAAATTTTCCAGAGTTTGAAACCCCTGCGACCGGCCGAAGGCCGGCTATCCAGGACACTTTTTAAAAGGAATCCAAAATGCAACATACACCAAATTTAGGAGCAATTCTTTTCGGGATAAGTGTGTCCCAAAAATTCTAAACAAATTTTCCAATACATTTCTGTTTTAAAAGTGTCACAATGTCCATGGACATTAATACATTTGTGTGTCATAAGATCTATGGACATTATGACACGGTGCGTGTCATAATATCCAGTGTCATAATGTCCATAGACGTTATGACACAGTAAATTGAGTCATAATGTCCATGGACGTTATAACAATTATAATTTAGCGAAGCCGGTATTCGAATTCCCCAGAGTTTGAAACCCCCGCGCCCGACCGAAGGCCGGCTATCCAGGACACTTTTTAAAAGGAATCCAAAATGCAAAATTCACCAAATTTTGGTGAATGTCATAACGTCCATGGACATTATGACATTTTAAAAAAGTGACATAATGTCCATTTCAAATACCAAATACACTGAATAATTTCTATCATCTAACCGATTAATAAAAACTTATTAAAAACCTATTAAATTTTAAGACGATCTAGCCATGTCCGTCTGTCTGTCTGTTGAAATCACGATAGGGTACACACGGGAAGAGCAAAACAGTTGAAATTTTACATAAATATTCTCTAAGAGCTAAACAGTTGAAATTTTGCATAAATATTCTCTATTGATAAGGTTTGTTTGATATTGAAAATGAGCAATATCGGTTCATGATTTCGGCTAGCATCCATATAAGAGGCCTCTCGAAATACTATTAACGCTCATATCGGGCGAAATTCGACATAAACAAGTTTTATACGAACAAAAATCACTCTGCAAAATTTTATAAGGATCGGTCTATAATTGACCCTTCGTGCCATATAAGGTCCCCTTACGAAAATCACTTTAGCTCTTATAACTTTATCAGTAAAAAGACGACATAAACTAGTTTTGTAGGGACAAAAATCACTCAACTAAATTTATCCCCCACATATAAGATTCCCTTCAGGAAATGACTTTAATGCTTATAACAGCAGTATAGCGTTTTCAGTTTTTCATTTCGTGATCCTGTGTCCTTTTTAAAGGACTTCAAAATTTTAAAAAGTACATTTTTCAAAAAATATTTTAAAATACTTCTACTTTTAAAGGGACACAGGATCACTAAATGAAAAACTAAAAACGCAGTTTTTATCCATTAAATATATAGTTTCAGACGTATATCATCCAGTTCGTGTCTAATTTTGAGTGTCGGACGGTGTAATTGATCCTATCTCCAATATAAAAATCCTTCAGAAAATTTCCTTAAAGCTTAAAATTATCCGCAATATCTTTGTCCTATTATAAAAATTCAAAAAATACCATTTTCAAAACTAAAAAGTAGCAGAAAGCTCAAAAATTTTGAAGTACGAAAAGGTAAACAGTCCCCTTTTATAGGTTCACACTTACTCAGGGCTCTACATGCTTAATTTCATGTTCCGTTTTATAGGTACTCACTTAATCCGGACTCTATATACTTAATTTCAAGTTTCTAGACAATAGCAACACTCTGCTTCATTCGTAGCATGTTCTTCTTTCTTTCCTTTGTTTTTATAAACAAGCAAGTACAAGAACAAAATTTACCGTATGAATATTTGTGTTCTTGTCTGTTTATAATTTCATTAAAAATCAAATTTTTTATCTCGGATTTTTGCTCATATATCTCCGTTATTTATGGACCGATTTTTCTGATTTTAAATAGGAAATTTCTCGAAAGCACGTCTGACAAATTTGTTGAAGATTTGAGTCCCGAAGATATCGTGGGTCTTCAGAAAATTGATTTCAACAACCATACAGACGGACAGACAGACATACAGACAGACGGACATTTTTCATTAAAGAAGCACTAGTGGTGATAGATGTAATGTTGTCTTCCAAGGTTGAAAGACTTCATGGATTCTCACTAAAAATAGTCTAGTGAGATTAAATCGCATGATCTAAATACATTTATGCTATCGCATGCCATGCGTTCTTCTGTTAAAGGCCCATGCCAACTAACTTCAGCTCTTCCATTTAGGGCAAAAATGGCGATAATCATCTTACCCCATTATTAATGTTAATAGTTCCTTTTACATAGTTGTTTAATCATTCATAAATCGAATGTTTCAAAGGTTTTTTAATATTTATGAAAAATTAATCATTATCATTTCTACGAATGAAATGGTAAACCAAGTTTTTAATTAATTTTCATCATGACAATTAACTTTCTCTAATATAAGTATATTTTAATTAATTAATTTCCTTTTAAAAACGTTATTAAGAAGAGAGTTTGATTTAACTTGGTTAAATAAAGTGTTGATATAAATACTTTAATTAATATTATATAACGTAAGAAAACAAATAAATAGACAGACAATTAGATTAAAAGCTATTAAATAAATTAGTTAACATTCTGTACTTTTATATTAGGAATGCTTTACAAAAAAAAAAATATATATAACTCAATGATGAGAAATTTAATATTACACATACTTAGGCAACATGACTAAACGCATTATTATAATATTCATAAATATTTTATTAAATTGGCTAAAAAGAAAGAAATAAAAACCATACTACTTACTTATCTGCCCTATAAAGAGCATGTGAGATGGATAAGATAGATTAAGGTTGTCAGACTAAAAAAAATATAATATTTTTATTAAAGCCTTAAAGAAATTTAGAAATCCCAATATACATAATGTACATATCTATGTTTATTCTCCTATATTGGAAATGTTTTCATATCGATAAGCATGTTCTACTTGTTACGTGTCATGCAATATTGGCATTTAATTGGCTTGATATTGAATGTTCCTGGATTATCCCTCGAGTAATAGATTTCAACACCTTTCGAACATAAAAACCATTATTAAATACATTATTACTTGTTATAAATAGGAAAAAGAAAACAAAACCAAATCATACTTGTAGTCGAACATCGTGTTGTGAAAAACAAACTACAAGCATTTCTAAACACATATGTACAACACAAACACACATGCCTCAACAGCATGTTCATTTAACACTTGCCTAAGAGATTTAAAAGAATTAATTCATTCAGTAGTTGGTGTTTCGCAAGGATAAGCTTTTGTTTATATTAAAAAATTTTGCTTTTCCTATTACTTTAATTTAAACTTTTTAATAACAAATTAAATTGTTTACACTCTTTTAAGTTTCTGCCCAGGTGCCTTCTATGCAGCCATTACAAAGTAAACAAAATATGTTCAGTACTTGTATAAATGTTTAGAAAACTTAGTACAAGTACTCGTCTATTTAAAAGAACTTTAAATTACACTTTCTTGAGTTCACAAGTATAAAATGTTTGAAAACGGAAAATAATATTTCCGCTATTGCTAAGAGCACACAAACACAGACAGACAGAAACAGTCGCGCATCTTTAAATTGTCAGGAAATTGAGTGATTCACTTGAATAAAGCCCTAAGAGAGGATTTTATTTTAAGAAAAATTATTTGCCAGACTTAAACCGATCTTTACATGATTTTCTAAGTTAATTAAAAGTTATTGATTTTTAAATATGTATCGATCATCAATTTATTGGCGAATATACAGTCGAGTATATGTTTAGATCAAAAATAGATTTTTTGTGGAAAATAAGTTTTTTAGTCCATTTGTAATTTTCACAATATCCTAGGAGAAACTTTACTTAGCCGGTAACCAGACAAGTAATATTGGAGCAATGAGGAAGTACTTACTTTTGGGGTGAATAACTAATTATTCTTTTCGACTAGTTTCAACAATAACTGTATCAACTACTATTATTCGAATCCCAAGCTTTTTTTTTGAATAGATGCTCGGTATAATTGGCTACAAATTTTATTAGAAATAACTTAATAATGTGTTTGATAACGACTACTCATTACCAGGTAATGTATTAAATAAGTATATTAAGATTTTTTGCTGGACTAGCCCATAAACTATATATTTACCATTTAATGACTTGCACAACCACTTAATTTTTAATTATTACCATATACCGTTTGCATTACTTTTAAGTAATCTTATAATGACTTATATATAAGACCGTCTGACACTCAAACTTAGAAACGAACAAGATGACATAAGCCTAAAACTAGACATTATATGAAGCAAAACTGCGTTCACCGTTTTTTATATTGTAATACTTTCCTTGTAAAAGGACTTCAGGCTTACCCTAATATGTCAAATTTGCTGTCAAATGACCAAGAAGAGTTGTAAAATATTTTGTGTTAATTTCATTTTATTCTGTCAGGATCAAATGATGTCAAAAATGTTCAAAATTTTTTCTGAAAAAATAATTGTAAAAACCTAAATAGATATTAAAGGATACAAATTTTAAAAGGCATTTTTGACATCTTTTTATCCTGACAGTATAAAATAAAAATAATACAAAATATTTCCCAACTCTTCTTGTTCTGTTGACATCAATTGTTTGATCAGTACTTTTAAAAACATTGAAGTCATTTAAAAAGGATACAGGATCACGAAATGAAAAACTAAAAACGCAGTTTTTCTCCACTAAATTTATAGTTTCAGACGTATATCATCCATGTTAATGATTTTTTTCTATTTTTTCGGACGGTGTAATCAGATACGTAAGAACTTGCTTCCAATGTCAAAACCGTGTTAAAATCATAAGTTAAAATGCTAATGAAAAACGTAGTGAAAAGTGGAGATGGCGATATTTGTCTGTCTCTTTGTCTGTCTGTCTGTCTGTCTGTCTGTCTGTCTGTCTGTCTGTCTGTCTGTCTGTCTGTTTGTCTGTCTGTCCATCCGTATGTATACTGAAATCATATGAAGTCTCCAAATATTTCTGGGATCCATGTCATGAATAATTATATTATCCAAGCTTTTGAGAAGATTCCTACTTAAAACGAGTTAGACGAGTAACAAACGATATTGGATTTTTAAGGTTTTCAATTTCGTCTATTTTGTCTCCTACCAAATTGCAAAAAAATGTCTTTTAGCACATTTTTCACCTACACGTAACCAAAAATTGTCATAATCATTACTACATACCAAAAAAAAAAAGCAAAAGAAAAATTATATAAAAAAAACACCATCTACTCAAAGTCTCTTTAACACAACGAAAAAATTATATAAAACACTTTAGCATGAAAAATGATGGAAAACATACAAATGACCTTGATCATAAAAAGCTGGAATAAAATGAAAAAAAAAAATTCCTGAAAAAAATAAATAATAATAAAATGGTATGAATGTAATTTGGATGTTAGCAAAAAAACTGTAAACATACCTACAAACGTTTAAAAGCCCTTGTTTCCAAAAAAATTTTTAAGGGAATTACCAACGTTGCCAAGGTGAAATACATATTTAGCATTTATTTCAATATTGTTCGTTTCACATTTTTCCAACCGAAAGGAATTTTAAGAAAAACCCAATAAAGTTAATCTTGTTTAAATTAAAATTGTTAAAGAGAGAATTTCTACATTCTTCCATGTCTGAGTACATATTTTATTATCGTTTATCGTTTGCATTTTATACACTACTTAAACAATTCCCTTTAACCAAAACAATATTTTACAAATGAACCTTGTTGTGTTTTTTTTTTGTTCGTAGTTAAAGCTTAAATACCTTAATTTAAACAATGATTTTTTATTACTTCAATATCTGCCATCGTCATACACAGCGCACATTTAAAGTTGTCAAAATATTAAATGAAAATATAAGAAAAAAGGTGAAGACTGTAGAAAACTAAGTTAAGAATATTAAATATAATTTCTTTAAGTTAAACGGAAAGTAAATTTGTGAGGAGAGGGACAAATTTTAAGATTTAGATATAATTATAAGGAGAAGTACACAAACATTTATATGTAAAGTTTTAAAGGGTTACACAATGAGGTCAAGGGCTTTCGGATATACTCTGTAAACTGCTAAGTAACTTAATCTATTCAAACAGCTAAATTTTATCCACTAAAAAAGTCAATGATGTCCACATACATTTGACACTCACTGTACTCTTAACTAAATTTAATGATTTCCCTAAATGTGTGTGTATGTGTGTCTATTTTGTCAGTTTTCTGAAAAAGACACGTTTTACGCTAAATTAACATTTCACGATTTGATAAAGGTGAGATTTGATTATATATTTTGTGACATTTTCTTTCTTAATTTTATATTAAATTGTCGTAATGTCCCTATAACTTAAGTAGGCATTTGAATATTATCAATGTTGTCTGCTTAAGTATTATTTAAACTGTTCACAGAAAATGCTATCTAATGTCATTCAATTAAACTTTTTTTTAAGAGCATCTTGATGTGTATTTTATATAAATGTCCAAAACATAAAAAGTGTTCCATTTTTGTATAGATATTGTATTATTTATGTTGTAAGGTCTTATTTATAAAGACTGTAAAGAAACCATGTAATAAAAAATGTTTGTAATGATAAGCAGAATATTTTTAATTTTGCAAAAATAAATTTTTATTTGAAATATATGAGAATTTTTGTTGTTGCTTTTTTGACCTTTTGAATATTTTTAAATTCAATCTGTTTAAAGTAATCATATACATATTTGCATAAGACTTTAGAGTCACACTAGGATTTAATAACTGTTTTATACAACAGACTTTCCCGCCAGTACTTACTCCATCCTAGCTATAGAATAGCCAATCATTTTTACTATTTATACTAAAAGCATTATTATTTAATGAAAATTTTAACTTTTAATCTCCGCATGGTATTCAATTTTGAGTTTTTTACTTTATTTAGGGAAAATTGAAACCGCGAAATGAATATTTCTGAAAGAGAGGTTATATGAGGGCAAAGATAAATATGGTCGGTCCTATCAGTATAAATTTTGGTAGTGCGATTTACTATGACATTAAAGTTATTTATGCAGAAATTCATCGTGATAGTAGTAAGTGTTTAAAAGTCATTTTCTGAAGGGGACTTTGTATGGGGCTATGGTCAAATGAGGTCCGATCATTACGAAAATCGGCAGTATCATTTAAACTTATATAAAACCAAGATTTGCCGATTTTCGTAGAGATTCAACAACATTTAATATAATTATAAGCTCAAAAGCCCTATTCGGAGGATACGAATGTAAAGGGGCTAGTCGAAATAATGGATCGATTTTAACTGATTTCAATAGGCTTCGTCCTTGGGTCAAAAGAAGAATATGTGCCAAATTTCATCAAATTATTTTTTAAATTGCGACCTGTAGCGGGCACACAAAATTTGCATGGACGAAGACAGTCGGACAGACAGACAGAGAGACAGACAGATGGACATAGCTTAATCGACTCAGAGACGAATGGTATACTTTAAGGTTGGTGTAGGACCAATATATTTGGGTGTTACAAATATCAGCACAAATGCACAATACATTCCCCACTATAGTGCTTCTCTTATTTCGTGATCCTCCTGAACTAAATTTCTGAAAATTGGTAAAGTTTTTCCCGTAGACATATATGAATAGTCAACTCGGACTTTCTCCCAAGAAGAAACTTCTCATTCACTTTTCGTTTGGGGTCATACCATAAGTATTACTCCATTAGTGGGATTCTCCTGACAATGTTTTTAAATCCGCTGTCTTCGTCTTGAGAGTTTTTAACTCTTACGAGTTGCATGATGCTCATATAATAAGAGTTTAGCAACGGAAGAGCTCGTCTTAAACTAAAAGTTTTCGGCATACATATATATATTTTCAAATAGTTCCTTGGAAGACTTAACAAATTCTATTCATTTTGTTCTATCTAAAGCTAAGTTTTTGACTTTGTAATAATTAAGAAAAGCTTGAGAAGGAAGTGGCTTAAACTGATCAATGGAACGAAAAACACCTCCATCTTATGTTCAAAAGGTGGGAGTCGAACCCTGGCTATACAATCAGCATAGAAAAAAAAAAAATTTTATTTTTTTTTTTATTTTTTGAATTCTGAAAAAATTTACTTAGTTTAGGTCAAAATTCCAAAACCCAAATGTTGTTTTAATGAACCTTAAATAAATCTCTTCTACTAAATCAAAGCAAATAAATGCAATTAATATTAAAAGAATCCCTAAATAAACTTCTCTAAAAGTCAAATAACCTTGTTAAAAGTTAAAGCATAAGATTTATTTACTTTCACTTTTAATAAGGGTATGAGGCAAAACTTGTCGTGAAAAAGGTTTGAGCGAACTACAAACTTTGGTCACACTTTTTTGTGAAAGCAAAAGTAACAAAAATAAAGAAAACCTAAAAACTTTAATATTTTTTCATCGAAACTTGACAATGTTGTTGACACATTTAGTTGATACTTTTAGCTAAAAAAATAACGCAAAAAGACACTTAATATTTCGATAAATAACGAATGGATTTTACTCATAGACTGGATTTTTATAAAGGACTCACTGGTGTCAGTCATAGTTCGAACTATGAAGAGTTTAATTAAACGATTTAAATACATTTTATGAAACACAACTTTTTAAAGACCTTTATAAAAGGTGTTGACCCGATTTTTATATTTTGAGGTACTACCAATATCATTATTTTTGGGTGTTACAAAAATTTGCATAAATCTATAATATGTACTTTGTTATACTTTCCGTTTCCCACTTGCCTTGCTATTGAACCAACTTAACAAGGCCAACATTATCTAAAGAAAGTAATGATATATAGGGAGGTAACAATAATTCCATATCTTTAAAAATTATAATAAAAAGTTGCCTTTTGCAAACAAAAAAATATGCGTATGAGCACGAAAAAAGGAAATTTATTGAAAAAAATAAAAAAACATCAAATTAAAAAGAATAAGGAAAATTTATAAAAAACACGTTACTGAAACATTTTAAATAAACGAATGATTTATTTTGGATGAAAACATATTAAAGTTATTCAATAAAATATGACGATGAAAATGATGATAAAAGATAAAGTGTCAAATAATGAAATGAACGAGAAAAACGCATGTCTTAAAAACCATAGACAATATTGCTTATTTACTTTGAGAGTGTCATAACTCACAATCATAAGTATTGGAAAATATACGCCAGGTTAAAGTTTTTGAATAGAAAAATGTCACTGGTGGTAACCCACAACTATCAGATCGATTGATAAGCTCACTACCCAGTTGTTCTACGGTTGCGCCTAATCTTTATATGTGTTTATCCGCAAACTATACTTTTTAAGTTAAGACACACTTAAAGTAAATCATCGCTATGATATTGCAGAAAAATGCGGTGACAATTTTAATCTTAAAAAATCTCTTCTTGAATAATAATGAAAAATCTTTTATTTATTATTATTGTCATTTGCTGGTTAAGAAGAACAAAAGAAAAATCAATATTTAATACAGAAATCAGTTATTTGTTAAACATGTAAAATATAAAAAAGGAGCACAATCAAAACGTGTACGAATACGAATACATATGTACATATGTTGCTGAAATGTTCATTACATATTCTTTTATCTTCTTCAGTTTCGGTCACTGCTTCACATTTTTTTTGCTGAGACGTTACAAAACAAAATAGTATTAATTTGACTCTAGGGAATTTTTAGTTTGTGTGTGTTGTAAAATCTTGGCACAGGTCTATAAAATTAAGCAAAATAAATATGGTATGACATGGCTACTAATAATTTAAGACACATGGTAACACTTACGAGTACACTTATGGTAAGATATACAAATATTTTGTATGAATTTATGTATATATGCAGTGTATTTAAGTGTTTCGGTGTGTATGGCACTTACACGTTAATAGCGCAATATAAAAACCAAAATGTCTGTTGACACGGTGGTACGAAATGAAAAATTGGGGTTATACAAACATTTGTCCCAGTTATTCTCAATTTATTTATTGGATTTTTGTTTTTGGAAACAATAAAGAAATAGTTATCTGAACTCCTGCTGACAATTTTTGGTAGGACCAATAGGTGAAAAGTTACACTCACTTGAATAAAACCCTGTATGACCAAAATGTCCAACTTTAACCTCCTTAAAGTCAGGCAATTCTTGACCGACAGAGCTGAAAATTTGTGTTTGGCCTACTATCCAATAGTACTAACCTTGGAATAAATTTCATTCAAATCTATCTTTTTAGTTGGGTTACTTGACATGAAATTGCCCGTATATATAAAACGATTCAAATGGTGATAGGAGCCATTACAAACATCAACTGTAGCCCTTAACACCCTTCCTGGTGGTGTTCAGAGTATTGAACTGATATAACCTTAACATGTTATATTTTTATACCCACTATTATAAAAAAAAACACGTCGAAATATTGGTCATAGACCCGCAAAAGTATATATATTCTGGGTCCTTATTAAAATCTAAGTCTGTCCGTCCGTCTGTCTGTTGAAAGTACCATAGAGTCCGAAGGGAACGAGATAGAGTATTGAAATTTTCCACAAATATTCTCTATAGGTAAGGTTTGTTTAGTATTGAAAATGGGCAATATCGGTCCACGTTTTCCGATAGCCCCCATACAGGTGGACCCCCGAAAAACAGCTTTAATGGTCATATCTGTTTCGACATAAATATGATCCAAAATCTCCCTACCAAATTTTATGAGGATCGGTCCTTATCCCCCATATAAGACCCCCTTCAAAAACTTACTTTAACGCTTATTACTGACTTTAAAATACGAGTATGGTGATGAAATTCGATACACATAAGTTTCAATGTAGTCAAAATCTCTCTATCAACTTTTATGAGGATCGGTCCATAGTTGACCCTACCCCATATAAGGTCCTCTTCAAAAAATTAGATTAACGCTCATTACTGGCTTAAAAATACTAGTATAACAATGAAATTTGATATAAGTAAGCCTCTTATGACCCAAAACCTCTCTACCAAATTTTATGAGGATCGGTCCATAATTGACCCTACCCCCCATGTAAAGCTCCCTTCAGAAAATTACTGACTTAAAAATACGAGTATAGTGATGAGATTTGACACACATAATTTTCAATGTAGTCGAAATCTCTCTATCAACTTTTATGTGGATCGGTGGATCCCTTTCAGAAAATGACGTTCACGCTCATTACTCGCTTAAAAATACGAGTATAGTGATACAATTTAACACACATAAGTTTCATATGATCCAAAAACTCCCTAACTAATTTTATGTTGATCGGTTCATAATTGACCCTACCCCCCATATAAGGTCCCCTTCAGAATATAGCTCATTACTGGATTAAAAATGCGAGTATAGTGATGAAATTCGACACACTTAAGTTTCAATGAAGCCCAAAATCTCTATATCAAACTTTATGTGGATCGGTCCATAATTGACCCTACTCCCCATATAAGGTGCCCTTCAAAAAATTACTTAAACGATCATTACTGGCTTAAAAATACCAGAAAAGTGATGAAATGCGACACACATATGTTTTATACGAGTTAAAACCTTGCGACCAAATGTATTGAGGATCGGTCCATAAAAAATTACTTTAACGATTTTTGCTGACTTAAAAATACGTGAACAGTTATGAAATTTTATATAAGAAACATTTATAGGAACGTAAATCTTCCTACCGAATTTCTTGCGGAAAGTATCGGGAAGTGATATTCGATGTTAAGATGTTTTGTATGAACCAAAATTGGTCTAAAACAAATTTTATTAAAAACGGTCAATTATTAACTTTATCTCTCATATAAGGTGCTCTTCAGTTAATTTGATGAGTAATATCCCTCTATTGTTTATAGGGGAATATTCCTTTTAAGGCATACGGTTTGATGGTGGGTATATGAGATTCGGCACAGGCGAATATAACACTCTTACTTGTTTTGTTTCTGGTTTTGATACACACCACATCATTTCGAGCCCACTGTCTCTCATTTATTGCAGTACAGTATGTTGCACACTGTGTCGTATACAGCCAAATAATAATATAGGCCTATATTAACTAAAAACAAATAACGACTATTTACCCCTCTTGTACCCCAATACGTATCTAGGCGTACTAAATAAAGGTCATGTAAATTTATGCTAAAGACTGTTTATTTTTGGTTTGCAAAAGTAAACATTAAAACTGTGTATTTACATAAAATCATGTGTAAAATTTTACTAGAAAAACGCAGACACGTGTTTATGGTATAGTAAAAATGCTACGCTCGCTTAACTTAAATTCTACGAAAATGTATGTAAGTGAATGACCTACATACATACATTTATTAAATATACAATTTGCAGCATGAACGAAAAAAAGAAAACATTGTTTTTCAAAAGCAACTAAACAAATACACCAGTGACACATAATACGCAATTTGTAATAAATTGCGTCTTATTAGAGGTAAACGAACAGAAAAAAACTGTTAAAACAAAAAGGAACTTCTTAAACAAGCTACTTTTTCTTTTGTCAAAAAGACACTCTAGGGATATACTAGCTGCAGCATTTGATGTTAAATTGAAAAAAAATTGTAAGATAAAGTTATTAGCAAAATAAAAACGTATGTATAGCAACAATGTGATCTTCAATATACATTTTATTATTAAAAAATACATAATACCTGTGGTGCCTTTGATAAATATTACCTATAAAATGTATGTTTTCTAAAAATCTGTTAAATGTTTGCTAATTTTTTTTCTAGCTATATTCTCTCTTTAAAAGGTATTTCTAGTATTTAGCCATTTTTTGGGGAATTCACCATTATTGCTTCTGCTTGTGTGTTTTCATTCGTTTTACTTTGAGTTATAGTTTTTCTAAGTAAGTGAAACATTAAACTTGTTATGCGTTGCGTATACGTAATATGTATTAAGAGACACAAGAAAACATAGATTACTTACTCAACCTATAGACAAATTTTACGTAACAGTTTAAGTAAATTTTATAAATACCCTGCAGGTTTGCATTTAGAATTTCTTTTATTTTTATAAAAATTTTTGCTAGTAGTTACCTTTGCTACCACAAGTGATTGGTTAAATAACTACTATTTGCGGGAAATTACTTTTAGTGAGAAAATAATAATCATTCGTTGTTATAACTTATACCGTATTTTGTAACAATTACAAATAAAGGACGGCCATTTATTCGATATAGTTTAGTCACAATAAACGTTTTAATCTGTAATCACCCCGTATTGCCGGTTAGATTTACAAACTGAAATGCATACTTATATAATCCTAATAAAATCCATCATAATTCCTTTGAAAAGTTTAGCATGATGATGAAAACAAGAAGACGTCTGTATGCACATGGAGTTACACAAGACTTAATTAAGAGGAATATATGCATTAAAGCTCTTACTCATAAAACCAGAGGGATTTTAGCAATTGAGATTATAATCGCTAATTAAACCAAGGCTAAAATTTTGACAATTTGCACTGATACATATTTAAAATGATCTGTCTTATGAAAGACAGAAAGATAGACAATAAATTTTTTTTTTAAAATTCAAATTAAAACAAGTGAGAGTGTTATATTCGGCTGTGCCGAATCTCATATACACACTATCAAAGCGTATGCTTTAAAAGGAATGCTCCTCTATAAACATCAGGGTGATATTACTCATCAAATTTTCTGAGGAGGACCTTATATGAGAGATAGTGTGAATTATTGACCGCTTTTCATTAAATTTTTCATACATTTTTTAGACTGATTTTGTTTTATATAAAATGTGTTTACATAGAATATGACTTTCAGACACTTTCCACCTGAAATTCGGTAGGATGATTTACGTTCCTATACAATTTTCTTGGTTTTGGCTCGTAATAAACCTACTTATGTCAAATTTCATCTCTTTACTCCGACTTTTAAGCCAATAATGAGCGTTAAAGTAATTATCTGAAGGGGACCTATGGGAGGTAGGGTCAATTATGGACCGATCTACATAAAATTTGACAGACAGATTTTAGCTCGCATGGAACTTATACGTGTCGAATTTCGTCGCTATACTCCTATTTTTAGGACAGTAATTAGCGTTAAAGTCATATTCTGAATGGGACCTAGGGTCAATTATTGACCGATCCACATAAAATTTGGTAGAGAGATTTTGACTCTCATTAAACTAATGTGAGTCAAATTTCATCACTATATTCATATTTTTAAGCCAGTAATGAGCGTTAAAGTAATTTTTTGAAGGGTACCTAATAGGGAGAGTAGGGTCAATTATGGACCGCTCCACATAAAATTTGATAGAGAGATTTGGCCCTCATGGAACTTATATGTGTCAAATTTCATCACTATGCTCGTATTTTTAAGACAGTAATCAGCGTTAAAATCATTTTCTGAAGGGGACCTTATATGGGGGGGTAGGGTCAATTATGGACCGATCCTCATAAAATTTGCTAGGGAGATTTTGGCTCATATTAAACTTATTAATGTCGAATTTCATCGCTATACTATTACTTTTAAAACTGATATGCCCGTTTAAGCTCCTTTTTGGTGGTCCACTTGTATGGGGGCTATCCAAAAACTTGGACCGATATTGCTCATTTTCAATACCAAAGAAACCTTATTTATACAGAATATTTGTGAAACTGAATTTCAACTCTTCGGACGCTATCCTGCTTTCATCTTTTTGGTGGTGGGTATAATAAAACCTTTTAAGAAAAATTTTTAAAATAGTTCTTATATCGCATATTTTTAATACTTTCAGTAGTAGTTAGAACAAGCTTCTTAAGAACATGTTTCTTAAATTTTTGCCCTGCTATTAATCTTGATTATTCTGAACAAAAATTTTACTAAAAAATTTTAATTTTAAATTAATACTTTTTTTCATTAATATTTTTTCCAATACTGCAATTGTATAATAAACCACAAATGTGATAAACATCAAAATTGTATAAAACACAACATAAGCTGCCGCACATGTACACGAAATCAATAATCGCAAAAAATCCATATCAATCATTTTTTGAAAGGTCCATGGGATGAAAAAAAAAAAAAGAAAATAACAATTTTGCAATCATGCGACACCAAAAATATATTGATACATGTTATGAGTACAAAAATTCGAAACCACAAAAAAAAGTAAATTTTGTGTTTTTTTTTGCCACGCAGGCCGGAAATTTTTTCAACATATAATTTTAAGGTGTTTTTTTTGTAGGTGATTCAATGGCAATTACATTGATAAACTACATAATAAATTTATTTATACATATAAATATTTGGTGGGGTTTTTATATCCTTTTGTGGTAAAATGATAAATATATAATTTTGACGTTTTATATAAAATATTTCATTTATAACTAAAGTGTGCAAAAAATTCACTTTAATCCTAAATGAAATATTTTTAGTATAGCCGAAAGCATATTACGGATTTGTATAATATTCTAAATTCATGCTATATATCTGTATCAGTCGAAGTTAGTTAGTTAGTTAGTTAGTTAGTTAGCTAGTTAGTTAGTTAGCTAGTTAGTTAGTTAGTTAGTTAGTTAGTTAGTTAGTTAGTTGTTAGTTAGTTAGTTAGTTAGTTAGTAGTAGTTAGTTAGTTAGTTAGTAGTTAGTTAGTTAGTTAGTTAGTTAGTTAGTAGTTAGTTAGTTAGTTAGTAGTTAGTTAGTTAGTTAGTTAGTTAGTTAGTTAGTTAGTTAGTTAGTTAGTTAGTAGTTAGTTAGTAGTTAGTTAGTTAGTAGTTAGTTAGTTAGTAGTTAGTTAGTTAGTTAGTTAGTAGTTAGTAGTTAGTTAGTTAGTAGTTAGTTAGTTAGTTAGTTAGTTAGAGTTAGTTAGTTAGTTAGTTAGTTAGTTAGTTAGTTAGTTAGTTAGTTAGTTAGTTAGTTAGTTAGTTAGTTAGTTAGTTAGTTAGTTAGTTAGTTAGTTAGTTAGTTAGTTAGTTAGTTAGTTAGTTAGTTAGTTAGTTAGTTAGTTAGTTAGTTAGTTAGTTAGTTAGTTAGTTAGTAGTTAGTTAGTTAGTTAGTTAGTTAGTTAGTTAGTTAGTTAGTTAGTTAGTTAGTTAGTTAGTTAGTTAGTTAGTTAGTTAGTTAGTTAGTAGTTAGTTAGTTAGTTAGTTAGTTAGTTAGTTAGTTAGTTAGTTAGTTAGTAGTTAGTTAGTTAGTAGTTAGTTAGTTAGTTAGTTAGTTAGTTAGTTAGTTAGTTAGTTAGTTAGTTAGTTAGTAGTTAGTTAGTTAGTTAGTTAGTTAGTAGTTAGTTAGTTAGTTAGTTAGTTAGTTAGTTAGTTAGTTAGTTAGTTAGTTAGTTAGTTAGTTAGTTAGTTAGTTAGTTAGTTAGTTAGTTAGTTAGTTAGTTAGTAGTTAGTTAGTTAGTTAGTTAGTTAGTTAGTTAGTTAGTTAGTTAGTTAGTTAGTTAGTTAGTTAGTTAGTTAGTAGTTAGTTAGTTAGTTAGTTAGTTAGTTAGTTAGTTAGTAGTTAGTTAGTTAGTTAGTTAGTTAGTAGTTAGTTAGTTAGTTAGTTAGTTAGTTAGTTAGTTAGTTAGTTAGTTAGTTAGTTAGTTAGTTAGTTAGTTAGTTAGTTAGTTAGTTAGTTAGTTAGTTAGTTAGTTAGTAGTTAGTTAGTTAGTTAGTTTGAAAGGAGGATGTATATACAATATTTCAATATTTCCTTCTCATGAAGTTGAAGGGCGTGAAAACGATCCATTCAGAGCTAACTTATACTTATATCAAAATGTGTTAGTTTAGCTGCTATAAAATAATTATTAAACAAAAATATTTCTTATTTAAAACTCTTTAAATATTGACTATATATATTTTCGTATTTGTTATGGATATTATTGCAGTTATATATGAAAATATTGTTTTATTTATAAGCATCGCTCATTTACTATAATATTGGCATAACTCAAATTATTATGGTGTTTTTGCTGGTACATTAATCTCTGCAATCTAATTTTGGGGCCAGAAGACATAATAAAACTTTCAGAAGACAACTGTTACATTTCCAATATGGTCAAAATCTGAAGTAATGTATAAATTCTGATGTCAGATTCAGAGTTAAGGGAGCTTTAGTTTTAATTTTATGAAAGTTTTAAAAAGCCGTTTTCCAAACAATATTTCCTGAGTTATAACAGTATTCACACACAAATGTGCAAATATGAATTTCATACGTATTTATATTATTCTTTACATGAAAAAAAAAATTCTACAATTTTTATTTCAATTATTTTATTCATATGAACGTTTGTATATTTTAGCATGTTGGTTTTTAATATTTTAGTTTTTTTTTTTTTTCTGGTAAAAAAAACCCTAGATTATGAAAGCGTAAAAAATAACAAAACAAAATATTGTAGGTTTATAAAATAAATAAAAAGAATCAACAAAACAATAAGCATTTTGTGGAAATATTGTAGTAATTGTACACATACTGAAAAGTTCCATTTGAAAAAGTCTAACTAACTGCATGCGCAAAACATACGAGATGATAACTGTGATAATGTTATGTTGTATATGTAAGTTTATACATTACAGTGGCTGCTTAAAATTTAAAAACATAAATTTAAACAAAATTTTCTTATGATTCTTATTAAAAATTTAAATTTTCCTTTAAATACAGATAATAAAAAGAATTGAACTAATTGTATCTAAATAACTGGCCACCACTGTACATAGAGAGAAAAAAGGACGTTTTAAAATTATACCCGCGTGGTACCAAATTGACACCAAAGTGTTTATAATTTGTCAAAAACATCCGTTGTCAAAGTATGTACGGATAGTTGTCAAATCAATAACAAAAATATAAAAAATACACGACGTTATCAAAAGAAACAAAAAAATAATACTGTGTTACCAAAGTGACAACGCTATGTTGTCAAACAAAACGTTGCGTTGTCGAAATGACAACGATTCATTGTCGAAATCACAATGATGCATTGCCGAAATGAAACAAAGCGTAATCGAAATGACAACAATGCATTGTCAAAATGATAACTGGGAGTTAGTTAAATTTTATACATCTCCGTTGTGTAAATGTTAACAAACGTGGTAAGCTCACTTTTGATAACGGATTGTATCAAGTTTAAATTAAATTAGGAAATATCTACAATTGACTATAAAACTTATAGCTGGTTAGTTTACGACTTATTGTAAAAATTATGGTATTAGTATTAAATTTGCCTCTCACTGTATTTTATCCTGCTGCATATATTACACATAAAAAAAATCATTTGTTGCCTGTAACAAGTACTACAGTTAAATACAAACTTTGAAAAATAACTGTGTGAATTTTGGTTTTATCCTCAAACTTGAATTCATGAATGTGAGGTTGTATGTTGGGTATATTAGGGTGGCCCCAAAATGAAAGTTGCCGATGTTCCCCTGTCGAAAATGGAAACCATGATATTATTTCTCAAAATTTTGTTCCTGGCTTCAATATTTGGGGAGTTGTATCAAATGATTTTATGGTACAACTCCCCATTGAATGAGCCTCTCAAAGTAATTTCACGTGAAATCAAAATATCATATAATTCCTTTGCGTGATATTGCAAAACTTATGTTAGGTTGATAGGATGATGTATGAATGATCCGAAGAAATACACCTATTCCACTATTGGGCCTGCTGTGCGCTCCTTTTCACGAAAAAAATTGTTCACTGAATGTATTATTTTACAATGTTTCCTGGACGTAATTCCTAAGAATCTTCCAATCAGTGTTAATAAGGAATGATATATCCGGAATAACATCACTTCCAAGATACTTGGATCTAACTTCGACGAATGCCAGTAGCAAAGAAAATACTCCAGAGTCTTACTGTCATCTCCACAGGCTCTAAATTCGTCTGAATTCCCATGTCCAATTTTGTATGTATGTGCTCGTAATCCTGTATATCCACTCAGAATACTAACATCAAACTTGCTCATTTTGAGGAGATTTCTCGTCTTGCTCTCATTAGGGTCACCCCATAGGATCTTTGTGGTTCTACCCAGTGTTTCATTATTCCAAGAGGCCTAATGGGATTCTCTCATCCATATTTTTAATTCAGCTTTTGATGCGTCGAATGGTTTTGCGTTTTTTATCTTTGAAAATATCATGTTTTGATTGAAAACGAATTATTTAACTTATTATTTATCAGGACATCTACCTATCAAAAACTTTCATTACCAAGTAATATTTTAAGTCATTATTTTAACACGGTAATGTCATTATGTAATGGCAAGTGCTTACCACAATCGCTTACAAGTAATTAGAAAAATTTTGTCAAGATTTAAAGATTACGATAGGTATATAATGTTTTTAACACTTTATAACGCATTATAAATAAGACGTTATTAGACTGCTTCTATGTAATAAAGACCATATGTCATTGAAAAGTATGTTAATGATAAGTGGTTATAATTGAGAGTCATTACCAAGTATTTGCTGAGCAATTTAAGTAAGAAAGGCAGAATGAGAGAAATGTCAAACAACTTATAGCCCCTTAGAAGTGCTGCCTGGTTATTTTTTGCTGCATATTTTTTTCTAAACTCTACTGAGGACATGTATATCTGTATGTGTTAACAATTATATTCAAAATAAATATGCATACTAGCAAATTGTGTGAAGATTACTGAGGGTTTCAACAATTTTAATACCTTCAAAGTTTTTTATTTAACTATATTGTTAAATAGAGAATTTTTTATATTTTTCAACTTTCTCTTATATTTTTAACAAAACTATTTCTAAAAGAATGTTGTATTTTTTGCGAATATTAAAAAAAACCCTTTGTATATGATTTTTTTAAAATATATGAATTTGTTTGTGTATGCTGTAATCTTTGTGGATAGATATCATTAATTTACTGCAAGACTATCTTAATTCAAAAATATAATTTCAGGGAAAAAATTTCTCTAAAAAACGAATTTTGAGTTATGACACTTTAAACACAAATAAGTCTTATAAAATTTATATTTCTACGAATGAACAATGATTTAAATAAATGTGGTTACAGATTTACTGACTAAAGTCATTAGACAAATTTTATAGAAATTCCAAAGAATATTTTCACACTTTCTAAATAAATGAAGTAAATGGGAGTAAGGGATGACATAAATATATTAGTTTAACAATGCAGAATTTCACATAACTTTTATCAAAAGTTAATTTTGGAAGGACTAAGTGGACCAATCATCTTCATCCCATTATAACCACGATTAACTTATCTATTCGATTGATATCAGGATGAATTTCATAGCAGAACCTTTTAATGGGGGATTTCGGTCAATTATTTAAAAAATAGTTATTATTTTTTTGGAATAAATCCTTTTAGTTGAATTTTATTTAATATCATAAATTGTTAATGGTTATATTGTATTCATCTATGGACAGACGGATGGACGGACGTATCAAGATCATATTCGAATTGGAAAAGGAGAAAGAATACACATATATCTAATGTTATTGCTATAGTTGCATTTTTTATCCAGTAATGAACGTTAATTTTCTGAGAGGTCAGATTCATAAAACCTTCTAAAATGACTTCTGATTACAAAAAATCAAACGGGAGTAAAATTATATCATGGTTGCTGAATATTCAATATATTTATGACTTGTAACCTCCGGGAATCCTTTGTGTCAGGGCTGGGGAATATTGAATCGATATTGCTCCCCTCATTTAGCAAATATTTTGTTTTCAACAGACAGACGGACAGTAAGATGGACTGACATAGAGAGATCTATGAGGGATAGATGAAATAGTGAAACGATATTGTACTTTTGAATACTTTTTAATGAATCCCTCTAGCTGCTCTAGTTTTAACAGACAGACGGACTAATTCGACAGGCAGCCTAAAACTGCAACAAAACTTAATAGTGACAACTAAAAATTGTTTTCTTTGCTTACAAAAGATTCAGCTTAAACGAATTTAATACTTTTACTTGTTATCTTTTAACTTTTTCTCATCTCGTTTACGTTCAATCTCACATGTATAAAATGTAAATTTTATTTTTTAAAAAACTGAAACTTTGTTTCAACAAAATTACTTATGTAGATTCTATTGTTGAAAAGTTTTGCATGAAAATGATCTTACGCTTAAAAACTAAAGCAAGTGGAAAATTATTCCAGCAACTAAAATAAATTGTTGTCTATTTTGTTATCACATTTTAACTTGCACACATGTGTACTTCCTTAGTCAAGGATAAATATGTAAATATATAGTAAATACAAAGACAAGAAACATAAAAAGTATAAAATTTCATGGCAATTTTAGAAATAGTCGAAAACAAATTGTTTAAAAACTTTAGAAGGAAATCATTAACATTTCAAAATAAATAATTATTTTATGGTTTTTATGTATTTATCTATAATTTTGGAGTTTTTTTTTGGATGTTTTGAAAAATACTTTTTGGTTTATTTTCAATGTAAAAAAATATAATAAACAAGTATGAAAGTATAATGGCACATATCCCCTACATATCTATGAACCTAATGTACATATGTGAGTATCCTTTTTTCTCAATAGACACTTTTGAACAGTTACTAAACGATGATGCTGGAATTGAGAACACTTAGATATAAATAGGGTTGAGATCATTGACAGTTATGCATAATATCCTCTTCCCTTTGCCATAATATAATAAATAAAAATTTATACAAGTGTTCTTATGGTTATCGACAGAAATGGGAAATTTCTGAAAAAAATATGTATTTTACTAAATATTATAAAGATATTTATACAAGCACGTGGGTTTCCTACCATGAAATTGGAAAAGCAATCTAAAAACAATAAAATTTCTTTAAATACTGTTGCTCTTTACAAATGGTGTGTGTGTGGCTTAGTTACTAATACCTTTGCACAACAATTCTAAAAGTTCATGAACTCTTTGTCCTTTTTTCTTTTTTCCTTTTTTTGTATTTGTTAAATCTATTGAGCTTTAAATAAACAACTGGTGCTTAAAATACATGATTGGGTGGGATCCCTCTTAAGAATTGATATAATAACTAAAGTATTTATTATTAACTAAAGGAATTTAAATCATACGAAATTATTGCTTTTTAAAATATGCAAAAAGTATGTTAAGTGATTATGGAAACAAATATATAATTTTTATAAGATTATTTTCGAGAAATATTTTATAGTAAATAACGAGAATTATCGTTAGTAATTTCGAAATGTTTAAAATATATTCGGCTATTATTTTTTTTTTCCACATACATCTGAGACCAAAGACAATGTAGATGCGACAAATCCAAAGTCTGCATTAAAAACCAACTTACATTTGTCCGTCTGTATGTATGTGTGTTGAAATCAATTTTCTGAAGGCCCCAGATATCTTCGGGATCCAAATCTTCCAAATTCTATCATGCTTTCGAGAAGCTTCCTATTTAAAATCAGCAAAATCGGTTCATAAATAACGGAGATATGAGCAAAAATCCGAGACAACCTCTGACAATTTCAAATCAAAAATTTAAATTTTTCGTGCATGCTGAGTCAGAAATTATAAATACAACAACACTCATACATACGTTGAAATTAAGTATGTAGAGCCCAGCCCTGGCTTTTTGATTATTTTTCGTTCTACAAAAGGTACTTTTTGCATTTTGCATAATATTGAACCTAGATACATAAAATTAAGCATGCAGAACCCGGATTAAGTGGTAACCTATAAAAGTGTACTTTTTGGTACTTTTTCGTTCTTCAAAAGGTACTTTTTTTATTGAAACAAGAAACATGATTGTACGAAAATCTATAAAAGGGGACTTTCAGGTACATTTTCGTTTTACAACTGGTATTTTTTGATTTGTTGTAATAAAATTCGTACTGACTATTTTTTTAACGCATAATGGTGAAGGATATATAAGATTCGGCACAGCCGAAGATAGATCATACTTGTTTTAAAGAAAATTTTCGAAAAATTGTCTTTTTATAGTAAATTTTAGATTTTTTTAGTACATTTTCGAAAAATTATCATTTTATAGGAAATTTTCGAAAAACTCTCTTTTCGAAAAATTCTCTTTTTATAGGAAATTTTCGAAAAATTCTCTTTTTATAGGAAATTTTCGAAAAATTCTCTTTTATAGGAAATTTTCGAAAAATTCTCTTTTATTAGAAATTTTCGAAAAATTCTCTTTTATTAGAAATTTTCGAAAAATTCTCTTTTTATAGGAAATTTTTGAAAAATTCGATTTTTATAGGAAATTTTCGAAAAATTGTATTTTTATAGGAAATTTTCGAAAAATTCTCTTTTTAAAGGAAATTTTCGAAAAATTATCTTTTTAAAGGAAATTTTCAAAAAGTTCCGTTTTTATAGGAAATTTTCGAAAAAATCTCCTTTTATAGGAAATTTTCAAAAAATTCTCATTTTATAGGAAATTTTCGAAAAATTCTCTTTTATAGGAAATTTTCGAAAAATTCTCTTTTTATAGGAAATTTTCGAAAAATTCTCTTTTTATAGGAAATTTTCGAAAAATTCTCTTTTTATAGGAAATTTTCGAAAAATTCTCTTTTTATAGGAAATTTTCAAAAAATTCTCTTTTTATAGGAAATTTTCGAAAAATTTTATTTTTATAGGAAATTTTAAAAAAATTCTATTGTTATAGGAAATTTTCCAAAAATTCTTTATAGGAAATTTTCAAAAAGTTCTATTTTTATAGGAAATTTTCAAAAAGTTATATTTTTATAGATAATTGTAATAAAAAATCAAAACGAACATCACTTTACTATAGGGTGTGGAAATATTATATTTGAATATTATAAATGCCTGCTACATTGATGTTGGGCAACATTTGCTTACATAAAATTCAACTATTTTTAACAAAATAATTCTTCATCTGTCATTTAAGAAAACACTACAAAATTTATATGTGTAAATGTTAAAACATAAAAATAATTGCTCCAGAATTTTCTTCCATATTTTATTATCTCTTTCATATATTTAAATTTAAATATTTATTTTATTTTATATTTTTACCCACTGCTCAACATTTCAACTGTCAAAAAATATTACAGTTTTAAAAGAAAAATACATAAATTTTATTCATAAGATAAACACATATACACAATAACAAGTAAAATTGGCCTTATGGTGTAAAATAATATTATTTACATTTATACTTAAAAAAAAACACACTCTAGAATTTGTTATCCCCGCAAAAAGGAAAGAATTATTGCTGGTACAAGAAAAGGAAGAATAAAATAAATTTGTGTATATATATTTTTTGCGTTGGTATTTATATAAATAAACAAATGGAAATACAAATGTATATAGATAATAAAAAAACTGCCAGACAGTCAAAAAAAAGACACTCGGATATGTATTTTATTTGGCTGAGGAAGCAACAGTAAAAATTACATTGTCGTAAATTTCAATTTGTTATTAAAACAAGTATTTAATTTAAGGAGCACTGGTTAACAATGATGTCAATTGGAACTTTTTGAAAAAGTATCTATAAAAAATAGATTGAATTTTTAAAATGTTCGAGAAGTATGCTTTTACATGACTTAAAGTATATCAATGGGGTCAAATCTGTGTTTTAAATATAAAGTAGTGGAAAGTAATATTGTAACACTTGTTGTAAACAGCATTCCTGTGGTGACAATGGTGATATCCTGTGCCGATATTGACCATTTCAATGCCAAAAAACCTTATTAGAATTCTATTAATTATCACGTCGTGTGCTTTTAGCAAACGAACACAGAGATAGACAGACACGCCATAGCATCTATCTTGTTAGTCTAGTTCGTCATAGACTCTAATATGAACCGAGAATATATCAACTTCTGTAGGTTTACGATCAATGTTTGAATGTGTTTCAAATGGCATGAAGAAATCAATACACCCTCATGTTTTTCGATGGTGAGTATAAAAATAGTTGAAATAAGTCAATGATTTCCTCTGATCCCAATACAAATGTCATTTGATTCCATTTAATAGTAACAATTTAAAACCGCCTAATTAAACAACGGAAAATCGCTTACATTCTACAATAAATACTTTAAGAAATATGTAATTGTCGAAATTCTTCTTAACTGAAATAAATGAATAATCGACTATTTCCAACACATTGCCCTTCATTTAATGCTAAACAAGAAAAATATCATGCTTAAATATGTTGAACATGATGTAATTTATATGTATATGAAGCGAAACAATTTCCAGAAGAATCTTATTTAAAACTGTATTTAAAGAAGACAAAAAAAATACTAACAAGACAGATACTAAGGCACTCAATTATACAAATACATTTATAGATACATATACAGAGAGAAAATACTATACACGCCTGGTACCAAATTGACATAAAATTTTTCAACAACATCCGTTGTCAAGTATATACATACATACAACAATAACATGTAATGTTGACCACGCAACGTTGTCAACATTGCAACAATTTGTTGTCGAAATTTAAATTTTATGCACATCCGTTGTCATAAAGTTAACAAAGATGGTAAACTAAAAATCTGTTGTCAATCGTGAGCTTATTAACTTTTAGACAACGAATGTGCATAAAATTTGTATGTAGATATATACTTGACAACGGATGTTATTGAAAAATTTGGTGTCAATTTGGTACCAGGTGTGTATATTTTCTATTTCTCTCTGTGTATACGCAAACAACCAGCAGTTTTACAAAGATTTGTTGTATCCCTCTTAGACAGTATTTTTCTATTGGTAGAATCGTATACACCAAGGCCACTGTCGGGCCTTTTATGATGCGAATCAAATCCATGACCTCCTAACATTTTGCATTTTATTAATAGATAAGTCAAATATGCAGAAATTTGATTTTGATATCGGTTTTTAGCAATTTTTATTCTCAATTTGAAGCAATTTTCGAGCCATTCTAGCAACCAACTTTAAATATTAGGCAAAACCGGCAATTCGGGATAGTCACCCCAGACAGCCGGGGAGCTAAAACAAAATTATCTTCAATTGTTTATTTTGTAAAATTAAAGAAAAACTTACAAAAAATGCAAACAAAATGTAAAATGCTGTTCTTTTTAGATGGCATAATAAAAAATAAATATGGCATTTAGTTAAAAATTTAACAAAATGTATTACAAATAAACACAAGCAAAACAAAACTGTTTTTTTCATAAATTTTCAGTTTAAATTATATTACATATTTATTAATATGACATGAATTTAAGGGCAAAAATAAAAACTACTCAAGTTAATTGTATTTAATTATTCAATAACAAAATAATTTTAATTAAAACAATAAAACAATTTAAAAATCTCTGATTATTTAATTAAACTATTTATTAAAATAAATTCATAAATAAAATAATATAAAAAATTAAATAAAAACCACTTACCAATTATTAACAGCAGTTGTAATAGTTGTAATACAACAATGTTGCATTCCAATACTTTAATAACAAAAACACACACACATCTGAAATAAAACAAATAAAAAAAACTAAATTAATTTTTCATAAGAATGACCAACAATATATGAAAATTTAAATTAAAATAAAAACAATAATTGCAAAAAAAAGGAAAAAATATTACAATAAAAATCTCCTGCAATAATGAAAAAACAAAAGGATATACTCAACTATCAAACAATTCCCTAACAATAACAAATAAAACATTAGTGTAAAATCACAATGAGAAATACCACCAACAAAAAAAACTGGTTACACACTTTCATTTTTACATATAAAAACATGAATATAAAACCTCATACTAATACCAAGTTAAAACTTGGAATTATTTTCAATATCAAGTTCAGGTACGAGAGTTAAAGGACACGCATACATAATACATTTCAACAAACACGTACATTTTAAATGGAACATGCTGTGGCCATCATCAACTTCAGTATCAAAAAGCAAGGATGCGTATTAAATGCTTTCACTGCAGGACACACAGCAACAGAAATAAAAAACAATTCTACACTAAAGCAATATTTAAGTAAGTTACTCTCATAATTCAAAGTTTTCTCTAGTTCGAAAAAGCTTTTGGTTTGAAAGAGACTAAATGCGCAGAGAGAGAGTCCATATTACTTTAGTTGAAATTCAACTAGTGTGTTTATCATAACAATTCGAAATACAATTTCCCATTTGTTCGAAACTAATTATTTACATTATTAGATGATCAAAAAATCACGTCTCTTAAAAAATCACCCTTGGCATCATGATGCAGCGTGTAAGTATGTTCATATGTAATTACTATGGCCATTGTTTGTACAACGTGCAGAAGGCATTATGTACTCATAGATAATAAGTGTTTACTTACAGTTAGAACTATTGTTAGCAATTATTGCAGAATGGTAAATAGTACTTAATAATTGTACTGACCATATTAAGAAGCTTTTGTGTAACTAAATTATTTCCTTATCTTTGTTGATTTTGTACTAGATGGTTGGTAATTTTTTTTTTTTTTTTTTGAAATAAAAGGGGTTGGTGCTTTTAGTTGTTACAATAAAATTTGTATAATTATGTTAGTAAACTTGAAGCTATAGAATGGTAACTAAGTTGATTTCAAATATGTAACGTATTAAACCGATTTTGGCTAACCTGTACTAAAGTAAAGAATTTACCATATTCTAAAGAGAGCGTTCTACGTGGATCGAAACAAATAGTAGTCGGACGGGGTAAGGTTTGGACTATAAAGGAGGTGAGGCAAAACTACCACCCATAACTACCACCCATAAACTTTATAAATAGTTTTTAACAAGTATTTGCAACACTTTTTTCTTTAATTCCAACCAGGGATGGCAAATGGAATTTTCAAATTGAACACAATAATAAATCCGATTGTACCAAATCTATATCTTTGCAAATTTATATTAATATATATCAGCCAGTTAGAGCTAATCAATATTTGTATATATCAATAAGTAAGTTCAGTCAATGGGCTATTATATAGAATAGGGAGACTAGTCTATAACTAGACAATAAACTAATATATAGAGTTGTTATACTAGTCCAAAGACTTCATAGAATATTGCTTGAAATACTTTAAAGTTCTAGTTAAAAGTATTTTGAAACTATAGATTAGTCATTAGACTAGTCAATACACTTGTTCTTCGACTAGTCAATAGACAGTCTATTGTCTCTCTATGGACTAGAGGATAGAGTAGTCTATAAATTAGACTATAGATAAGATATTAGATTAGTTTATTGTCTAGTCTATAGAATTGTCCATATACTAGTCCAAAGACTACAATAGAAAAGAGATCGCATAAAAAAAATGTAATCCTAAAACGTACTCCCTTTTTTTAAATGTTGTCTGGTTACAAACTCTTCCAGGATTCTTTACAATATCCACATATTCACACAGTCGGTACATCTTTCAAGTTTGTGTTAAAAGTATAATTTTAAAATTGTAATGTATTTTGAAATTGTACAGAATGGGTCATTTGTGTAGAATTGTACTTTTGAAGATCGAATTGTGCCAAAAAAAAGTACAATTGTACCAATTTTGTCAACAATGATTCCAATGCTAGCTTCAATTAAATCTATTTTTCTCAGTTCAGATTCCCTGTAATAGTCTGTTCGGATTTCAGTAACTCATAATAGGATAGGGATCCATTTAGTCCCACTAAGTACTATTTTAGCACCATCGTTATTTGACAAGCAATGATTCGTTAAAGAAAATATGGAGAATATTATTTTTGTTTCCTTTGGATTTGTTGATAGTTTTGCTAATATCGTTAAACCTTTCAAAACCGAGAACAAAATAAAGTTTTTCAATGTTTTAAATCTATATATGAAGTTTATAGACTACTAAACGTCTGGAAGAGGTTACTTTTTTATTTTGAAGTTTTAAGTGGGCAAGAAGCCACGCCCATATTAAGAAAACATTAAATTAGTATATCTGAGATAATATAATAGTTAGAGTCCTCAAATTTTATCGGAGCCACTTTAATATCAATATGATTATTTAAGACAAAAGGTAGGCGGACTAGCAGCAGTGGGCGTGGCAACTCCTATATAAATGTAATACAAAAATTTGTTTATCTTGAAAACTATTACATCTCGTATTCGTATATCTGAGAAATTATTAGAACCAGAATCTTCAAATTTTACATGAAGAACTTTGACATTCATGTGAACATTTAGAAAATAATGGGCGGATTTTCAAGGGGGGCCTTGGCACCTTCCATATAAATTAAATACACAATTTCGTATATCTGGAAAACTATTAGATTATTAATTAACATTCGGAAAAATTGGCGAACTTGCAAATTATTGCGTGGCATCTGCCATATGTAACAAATTGTATATCTGGAAAATTATTGTTGTTAGAATCTTCAAAATCGTTAAGTGGGTTTTTTATACCCTACACCACTATAGTGGGGAGGGTATTATATGTTTGTGCTAATGTTTGTAACGTATAAAAATATTGGTACTACACCCACCTTAAAGTATACCGATCGACTCACTTTCGGAGTTGATTAAGACATGTCCGTCCGTCAGTCCGACCGTCTGTCCGGCTGGCTAGCTGCCCATGTAAACCCTGTGCGCAAGCTACAGACCACAATTTTCAAGATATTTTGATAAAATTTGGACCATACGAGTTTTTGCCGATGGACGATAAGACGATGCCTATTGAAAACGGTTGAAATCGGTCCATTATTTTACCAAGCCCCATACAACCTTACCTTCCGATTTAGGGTTTTAAACTCACGTCAAATATACTACTATCTCACCAAATATTGGCACAACTAAGTTTTATATATGCATAAATGACCGTGCCAATTTTTATGATGATCGGTCGTCCAAAATTTACTTATGACCATTTTGCATAACTAATCTTTATATAAAATTACATCCCTCTTCCCAATTTGTTGAGCATCGGCCCCTATTTTGAATTATTAATAAAAAAGATAAGCTTTCAATTAGGCAATAACAAAGATCTCTAATTAGTTTTTCCTTTAAATTTTAAATCGAACTTATCAATACATCTGATGCAATCATAGTACATTTTTATATTTTTCAATGATTTACAATTCCACCGAAACTCTAATTCCTATTACATACAAAAGCATAATAAAATCTCAATACTAAATATTTCCAATTCCAATTGAAATCTCAAAACGAGAATAAATAATATGTATCTTTCTTTCCTTAAAACTAGTTCATAAAAAATGCATGAGTTCTTTCTGTTATGTTATCCCTGATATCTATTTAATCGAAGCAAAATGTATATCAAACCACATAAAAAAAAAATACTGAAGGACATTATAGTAGTAAAGTACTGTGTGGTATAAGGAATACTTTCTTATAAATTCTTCCTTAATAACTTAATTGGAAAACTTCCTAGAGTTTTATAATAATATAAGGACAAGGTCTTTTATGGGATGCCTACAATATTCAAGGTTTTTTCCTATCATTTATCTTTGTTTATTTCAAATAGTAGAGATAAAAATAAAACTCTGTCTTCGAATACATACAATTTTCAATGACCGAGGTTTCCTTAACAAAGGTGAATTAATTACAATGCAATTTCTTTCTTTTTTGCCGTTTTTCTTTGTTTTGTTTTAATGCAACTAGTAATTGTAGTTGTTATCCTATCGTGTTTGTATTTTTTCCACACCCTACACCTTTATAGACGGCAGCATGTATTTTTGGTGATGTTTGTAAGATTTAAAAATAAATGTCCGACCACCACCGGGAAGTAATCCCATCCATTAACATGACCTTTGAGTATTGGAATTTTAAAAGACCTTGTTCCCATACTGGTCCTTTTAATATAGGTTATCATATGGTCGCGTAAGTCCAACCATAATCTTTTAGTTGTTTCATCTTTCACTATGTTTAACAACATTGTCTGCTGCTTTGTTTCGTTGACAGATGCTTGTAATTGTGCATTGTTGCAGTCGGTCGTTGTAAGTTTGAAGTAGAATCCATTTTATTACAACATTGTTTTTAAGTAGAGTCATTGTTGGCTAAAAGTACTAAGGAAAGAAAGCTTGATTTGAAGGCATTATCCTTTTGTTTACACACACAACCACCGACACACAAATATCCAGTAAGTATACACTTAAAGAAATACAAAACGACTTGTTGACACAGACATAGACAACACCAAGCTGTTTAAGTTAAAATTTTTAACAGCCAGTATTGAAAGAAGAATTTTAACAAAACTCAATGACGGCCACTTGAAAACTTCTTACATTTGTTTTTCAAAATTTTACATTTCAAAATTTAACAAGAAATTTTAATGGACATTTAAGTTCTTAAATGGTAAATATTTTATTTGTGTTTGTTTGTCTTTAGGTATGTAGTATGTAAAAATTATATAAAGTTTTACTGCAATTTAATTAAGAAAGTTTTATTTTCATTTCCATTTGAAACACATTTTACTGTAATTAAGTTTTCTTTATGAATGAAAAATATGATTTTAAATATGAAAGGTATTTGTTTGACAATGCAGATGTTTTGTTTAATGTATTTAATACATTTTAATTAAATGTTTTCTTGGTTTGAAAAGAAAGTTTGCTGCCATATTAAAGCTTTTCAAATAAATGAATTTTAGCATTTAGGTACTTCATATGAGAAGTGCCACGACAACTTTTACCAATATAATGATATTGATAGTAAAGTTACTCGTTTCCCTCATATATGAATCCTTGTATTTACTTAATATGGGAGGTGCCACGCCTTCCACCGCTAGACCACCCATTTTTATCCCAAATATTTCTGAAGTAAAGTTCTTCTTACAACGTTTTAAGACTCTAGCTGTTATAGATTTGCAGATAGTCGATTTAACTATTTAATTCATATAGGAGCCGCCACTCCCACTTTTGCTAGACCGCCCAATTTTTCCTAAATATTTATACTGATATAAAAGTCATATATAAAACTTTCAATAATTATTTTGTGGGCGTGGCACCACGACCACTTGATTTTCAAAAGAAAATATCCACATATATAGAAAGATATTTTGAAACCAGTCAACCCAGTAGTTTACCTTTAACTTTACACTGTTCAAAAATCCCCTTGTTTTCCTGAATTCCTTATATTTTATGATTAATTGACATAATCACAAATAAAATGCTAGCGGTATGATTACAACTATTACATTTAAAGGCAAAGACAGACTTGTCAATAACATCATATTTTATTTATTTTTTTTTTTTACTTTTCCATTTACCAGCAAAAAAACATTTCTATCAATATTATTAAACGAACAAAACTTTTTAATTGAAAACGAGCATAGAAAGAAAAAAGTGTTTTTCATTCTTTGACTAAAAATGTTTGGCAACAAAGTGCCACAAGTCAATGCCACTCAAAAGATTTATCAAACTTACATACATTCATACTTTCGCTTTTCTTGCTTGATTGAGTGACTGAATGATAATTATGTTTGGGAAACAGGATATGGCAAAGTATTTTTATGGGGAAACTAATATTAGACTGCTAAGGAATTGTATGGGATAAAACATTGTGGAATATTACGTTCTATAACGGACCGTTCCACAAATCAAATCATATTGGAGAGTGTTTTATTTCTCAAACTGTTTACAATAAAATCAAATAAAACATTTATAGAACAAGCAAGAATCGAAGCATCATATCAGAACTAACCCCGAAACCGAACTAAAGCAATTACCTCGTCCTTTGATTGGCTATAACTTATCCACATTTTAGACTTTAGTTCAGATTATAGTTTACAGTATAAACTATAGTCCATACTATATTTCAGTATATATTTCAAACTATATTGATATATTTACTATTTTAGTTTATATTTCGGACTATAGTTTGGTGTATAGCCCAGACTCTAGTTTAGAGTACAACTTACAGTTTAGCCAATAGTCCACACTATAGTTTAGTTATAGTACAGGCTATAGTTTAGTATATGGTCTTGAACTATAGTTTGGAATATAGTCCTGGACTATTGTTTGGTCTATACTTCTGAACTATAATTTGGTCTATACTCTAGGAATATAGTTTGGTCTATAGTCCTGGACTATATTTTGGTATATAGTGCAGATTGTACTTTTGTTTATAACCCAGACTATAGTTAAGTATATAGTTCTGACCACAGTTCAGTATATATAGTAGTTCAGACTTTAGATTAGTAAATAGTTTTGACTATAGATTATACTACAGACCAGACTGTTGTTTAGTCTATAGTCGAGACTATAGTTAAGTCTATAGTCCAGATTATATTTTAGTCTATAGATAAGACTATAGTTTACTCTATAGTCCAGACTATGGTTTTTTCTACAGCCCAGACTATAATTTAGTCTAGTTTAGTTTAATCTATAGTACGCACTATATTTTAATCTATAGTCCACACTATAGTCTAATCTATAGTCCAGACTATAGTATAGTATAGTTTGACCTATAGTTCAGTTTACGATATGACTAGAGTTTAATGTATAATACAGGATATCAACTTATCAAGATTTTGGCTTAGTCTTTTGTTCCTACTACAGTCTAGTCAACAGTCTATAGTTTAATCTATATATAGTCTGTACAATATTTCTCTAATTTGCAACTTTCTGGATGAAAAAAAAATATCCGCTATGAAGTTAAGAAACAACTAATTGGCATTTACCTTCACTTAATTCTACAATTTAAGAGACAAAATTAAAAATTTCTTTCAACAAACAATTTTGCTGTAGTCTAATAAATGCTCACACATATTTTGTCAGTTATTATGACTTTCAATTTGATTTGTGCTAAAATGGATTTGATTTCAGCTGGAAATGTATGTAGAAAATATCTTTTCTACTTAGTATGTTTAGAAAGATGTATGTACATAAAGAACATTTCTAATCATTTGCTTTTCATTTTGGGAAAAAACTCTTTTGAAAATATTTTCATAAATATATTTCATTAGGTCAATGTGAAAACAAAAATATTGAATAAATATTTGCCAAATGAAATTATGGGGGTTGTGTAATATTCACTTGGCAAAAAAAATCTATAAATTCTACACAGAGGATTTATTTTGTATCTACATTACGAAACCTTAAGGTTTTTCTTAAAATAAAAAAAAACTCTTAAACTTTTTTATGGAATTTTTTAAATACAAAAAATGCTGATAAGTATTATTTTTTTAAAGCTAAACTTATCACACAACCCCTATATGAAATCCATTATTAACTACTTTGAGCCCCAACTGTTTCTTGTCCTTGGAATGTATTTCTCCAAAGTGTATGAGTAAATATTATTTGGATTTCTGATTTGATTAATGGAGTGTGCTATAAAGTTTACAACAATAATCGTGATAAGAATAAATTATCAAAAAATAAGAAATACAAATGAATTTCACTTCAAGCATACAAAAAACTTAAAAGTAAAGTGAGACTGAAGTTGTAAATAGCTTTACTTTTACAGTCCCTACATTGTCTGGAACTACTTACACTTTTACTTAGCCAAATAAAAATATATGCTGTACTGGAAGCACAAACCTGAATACAAATACACACTTCACACAAAGATCATGTTTTCTGTAAGTCAAAGGGTAATGACTTAAGTAAATAGGGAGCAAAACTAGAGCTTATCCTCATTATATATCAAAAAATTTTAATTTTGTTAAAAGAACAATCCACAACTTTATTACTTTTGCAAATCATAAATAAAACCCTGAAAACAAAACCACTTTTTATGCATCGCAAAACATCATAAATAAATATTTCAATAAACATTGTATTTAGAAAAGATTTATCAAACTTTTTTTTCTCTAATCCAATAATAATAACAAACATATTTATATTAAATTAATAAATTTTCTTAAAATCTTTTCATCTTCAACAGAATAATTTTATTGGCAGTGAAACGTAAAGTATTAAAAATCTAAGAAGTATTAAAAGAAAAACTTTTTAACTATAAGAAAGTAGCAGACAAGCAGCCAGCATCAATGTTGCAATAAGGAAAATGAGTAAAGTTTTCGAAAGCAACAACAAATGAAACCTACAACATTAGCATGACTTAAAAATTAGCTTTTCAATTAAACACATTTACACAACGAGCTGCTGAGTAGAGTAGGAGAGAAAAAATAATAAGTATTAAACAAAAACCCTCAACAAAAAAAAAAGAAAACTTAAAATTAAACAAGTTAAACATTTAAATACAAAGAAATAATACTACAAAACTTTGTCCATAGCTTATAAAACTTTTGTAAAAATCTTCTAAGAAATAAACACAGTATATTTTAACTTAGTTGAAAAACCATTTAGACAAGATTGTAACAGCCAACCAAGCAACAACTTATACAAACACTATTTACGACAGCAACACCTGCAGCAGCAACAACAGCTGCAACATTTTATAAATATGGATAATGAAGAGAAACTATGGCAGGATAATAATGCACCATCACCTTCAATAGCATCAGCAACAACTTCTATTAATTCTGCTACACCACGTCTAGTGCGCACACCATCACCTTCTACGGCCACTAGTCCGCATACACCACCTCTCCAGCCTTTGGTACAAACATTTACAGCACCTTTGCATCGTAAAAAGGGTCGTCTACAACGTTCCGAACGTTTGCAGACCGTAGACAGTGGTTCGAATTCATCAAGCGGTAATAATTCAACATCAACACCAACCTCATACTCAGCATGGGAAGCATTGGTGAAGGAGAGTTTCGGTCAAATTGCTTGGCCAATTAAAATAACATCATGGGAGCTGGTGGACGATCGTGTTAAGGTTGTGCCAAATAGGTAAGTGGAAAGAATAATCATATTTTTGAAGAAACATATTTAACTGATGCTATTAAGAAAAGTTGTTCCACAGCTCTAAATTTTTAGAAGATCACTTGAACACTTGAAACAAAGACAAGCAATTGTCGTAAATTTAAAATCAATTTTTGAAGATAGCACTTTATGAACTTTTCGTAAAACATTAAGAAGTATTTTATTATTTAAACAATTCTATATATATTAATTTTTATATATAATTAAACATCGGAACTGATGAAATAAATCAATAGCAATTTTTTTACCCTACACCACTTTAGGGGGGAGGATATATTGGGTTCGAGCTGATGTTTGTAACGCACAATAATATTAGTCCTACACCCACCTTAAAATACCAATCGGCTTAGAATCATTTTCACAGTTTAGTTATGTCCGTCCGTCAGTCCGTCCCTCCGTCCGCCCGTCTGTCTGTGTAGCCGTCTGTACGTCCATCTGACCGTCCGTCCATGTAAACATTATAATAAAACTACATGTCGCAATTTTGAAGATAATTCAATGAATTTCATGATCTTCTATGGTACCGGAGACGAAGCCTATTGAAAATGGTTAACATCGTTCCATTATTTCACCTAGCCCCCATACAACTGAACCACCCGAATAAGGCGTTTAAGTTCATAATTATGTTGAATATACTCGTATCTCGACAAAAAGCTGCAAAACCAAGTTCTATACAGGCCTTGATGACCCTGATAAATTTTATAACGATAGGGCTTCATTTGACCCTAGCCCCTATATAAAGGCCCCTTCAAAATATGATTTAAATGACCACAATTTTATTCAACAATAAATGGCTTAAAATATCTGAGGCAAAGTACAATAATTCAACTTAAATGCTTTATTATGTAAACTAAATCTCATTTTATTTTTATAACTGGTGTGGGGGTATTACATGGTCGGCCTCGACCGACTATAATTTCTTACTTGTTTTTTAACTTAATATGAAAATCTGTTTTTAAGCGTGTGAATGATATGATATCACAATTTTAATATGTGTGTCTAAAAGGTAATTAATATGTATTATAAATTTTGCTATTTTTTAACTAACTTTTTTGTTGAAATGAATTGTAAAATCAAGTACGAATCGAGCTTAAATTGAGCCCATTTTGGGATTAATAAATTTTCTCCACTTTATTCTAAAATATACATAAAAATTTCAGAACATTTGAGATTTAAACAAACCTAAAATTCTCAAAATTTTACAAAGTACTTAGTAAGATCAATTTAACCAAGTCTTAAATAAGGGTTTCGTACTAAACGAAACCGTACTTCAATCAAGTATTTTCTACTTGGTTTAAGAAAAAACGTTCAGAAACCCCTCCGGATTGATTTGAGCACAGATTACTCAATTATTTTTTTCACTGTACAGATAAGCATTAATATTAACGTTTTACGTTTAAAGTCTCAGAAAAACAAACACTACAATTTAATTAAAAAATTCTTCATAATCATTTTTCAAAATATATTAACCAATAATAAAAAATTTAATAAATACGATACAAAAACAAATACTCGAAATTATTTTTTAAGCCAGCCACCGCCAAAACCTCCACCCAAACCACCGCCATAGCCACCACCGAAACCGGAAGAATAACTAGAACTGGAGGCATAACTAGAAGAGAAGCCACCGCCCAAACCACCGCCATAACCACCGCCAAAACCACCGCCAAAGCCACCACCATAACCTCCACCTAAACCACCATGCCAGCCATGGCTAGGCTTATGCCAACCAGTCGAAACGGGTACGGGAACACCTACAGGCACACCTACGGGATAAGGCACAGGAGTATGAACGGGAACCGGAACAGGGGTATGAACAGGTACGGGTACGGGAACATGTTTATGAACTTCTACGGGAATATGTACAGGAACTGGCACTGGTTGTTGGACAGGATAGGGAACACCAACTGGATAGGGTACACCAACACTATGTCCAAACTTCTTTTTTATAAATGAAGCATTTATAGTGTTAAAACACAACACAAGCGCTATAACGCCAAACGATAATTTAAAATTCATCTAGAAGAAAACCACAACACAATTAATAAACCATTAAGAAAAATGCAATTATTTTTAATATTTTTTCTATTTTTATTTTTAAACACTTTCATTTTATTATTTTTCTTATTTTTTTATTTTTAATGCTTTTAAACACTTTTAATTTTTTTTGTATTATTTTTAATTTTTAATATATATTTTTAATTATTTAATAACCATACCACTAGTTTTGTTCTTTTTCCGTTTGATTACGAAACTTTACTAAAATTAAAATAAATCTATCGACACTTTAAATAGATATCAACATTTAAAAAATATGTATACAAAAATCCAAACATATTAATGTATGTTTGTTTTTATTGTTTAAGGGAAAAAGTTATTTCTTTTTGGATTGATTTACTATTTTGCAGAACTGGTATGCATTCGCCGCTGAGTTACCTTTCATTAAAATGTGTAGGTGTTTAATTAAAAATAGTTAATTCAAATAATTAACACTTTGTTTTGGTTGGACGAAAGTAGTTGTTGCATTAAGGAAAAGTTTGTTTTGCTAGATAAATGTTTTATTAAGTGCTTCTTTTGGAGATGTCAACTTTTAAATTGTCTTAACTTGAAGAGAACTTGTTTGTGAGAAAAAAATTATTAGTTTTAGAATAATCTCCATGAGAACATCTTGTATAGAAAAAATGTTTAGTAATGGAAAATTTTTGGATAACGTTATATATATCTAGAATCCATTAAATATAAACGCGTATATCGTATATCTTTACATGTTTTTTATACCCTACACCACTTCAGTGGGGAGGGTATATGAGGGCTGATGTTTGTAACATACAAAAATATTCGTCCTAGACCCACCTTCAAGTATACGTATCGGCTTAAAATCGTTTTCTGAGTCGATTTCAAGATAATTGGATGAAATTTGGCACGCACGTTTTATTTCACCCAATGCCGAAGCCTATTGAAAATGGTTAAAATCGGTCATTATTTCACCTAGCTCCCATAGAACAGAACCCCCCGAAAAGGGCTTCTGAGCTCATAATTATGTTAAATATATAGATATATCGATAAAATACGGCACAACTAAGTTTTATAGAAGTCTTGATGACCCTGCCAAATTTCATAAAGATCGGGTCCCATTTGACCCTAGCTCCCATACAAAGTCCCCTTCAGAAAATTACTTGAATGTCCCAAATTAACTTATAAACACAAATATCGCGATGAAATTCAGCACAATAAAATGTATGTAAATATAAATATATTCACAAAATTTTATCGGGCTTGGTCCATATTTGCCCCTAGCCCCCATATAAAGCCTCTTTCAGAAAATTAGTTTTTCATCCATAAATTGCTTAAATGTATCGGAACAAGGGAATATTGAAGATAAATGCTTTATTATGAAAAATAAATCACATTTAATATTCATAACTGGTGTAGGGTCGGCCACGCCCGACTATACTTTCTTACTTGTTTAATAACAAACTCAGGAAATCTGAAATAGCAAACCAGCATATTGTGAAGAAAGATAATCAATATCGTCATTTACAAAAAGCTGACGAGGAATTACCTTACTTTACATATTACTTGTAATAGGTAAATTTTTTACCCATTTAAACAAATGGTAGATAGATTTTGGTTAATACCTATATAACTTATGGATGTCACTTTTATCGCAGTATTACAAATTATATACAATTTGAATACTTTGAAGCAATTTTTTAAGAAGTCAAGGGTATGTTAATATTACGGGAGGGTACACATGCCCATTTCCAACACAAAAATTAAACACAGAGAAGATTTTAGGGATAATTTCCTCTAGTTAAGGCTATATTATGAATTCAACAGGGAAACAGACGACCGTTTTTTTTTTCATAAACCAGCACTCAGGGGATGACCCCTAACAATGCAGTGCATTGCGCTGGACCTACGAAAATAGGTTGTGGGAGGGATGATAGAGGGTGTAGTGTTTGTGGACATTTGATTTGAACCCTTCCACATCGAAAGTGGCGGGGAATATTTCTGCAGGAAGTTTGTTCCACATACGAACAGTGTGGTTGAATAATGAATTTTCCCTGTAATGTGTTGTGCGGTCCACTGGTCAATCGACCACAAATGGTTGTGTTCTTGATGAAAGCCGTATGATGCGTAAAAATATGCTTAAAAATAATGAGTTCCCTAATTTCTGAAGAAAACATTCCATTATAGTAATGATAGAATACCCCACTTGCGACGGTGCTCGAGTGAATCAATAGAGGATACCTTACTGTCACCGATTAGGACCTTCGACCTCTCTTGTACGCGGTCGAGTAGCTCCAAAATAGACTTCGAAGCCCATACATGAAAGTTGTATTCGATTTTCGGTCGGATATAAGTGGTAAGAAGATCAGATGGAGTGAATTATATCTTACACCCTTTCAAAAAACCAAAACACGAATATAAGTGGTATAAATAGTAACAAGACCAGATGGAGTGAATTATGTCTTAACACCGTTTCAATAAACCGAGACACTTGAATGCTTCTTTCGACACTTGATAGACCAACATTATCTGCCATGCGTTTATATGTTAAAAAGCAACATTCAGAGATCGTGGCTTTAAATATACCGTCGACCATGCAAAACTTGTGGTCTTTGACTGTTCCTAGATATACAAATGTTAGTATTCTATTTATATTGGAGGAGTCATGTCTACTGTTGTTTGTCTGCCTAGTTCTGTGCTTAATATTTATGTTGATTATAATCATATTCGTACAAAATTTAAAGATTCTAGCTCCGATTCTAGCATAGATAGAGAAATTTACTATTTACTTAATATGGGAGGTGCCACGCCATTTTTCTCAAACGTCAGTGTAAACTTTGAGGACATTTTAGATCCATCATTTTTCCACATAAGTACTATAGTATTTAATTTATATTAGAGGTGCCACGCCCACTAATATTGTTCATATTTATACCTAAGTTATTCCTACAAAATTTGTGGATTTCTACTAGAAATTTCCAAACAAAAAGTAGTTCCTTCCAGAAATAAAGTATTCGCTGTGAACACACAAACACATATTAGTTTTGATGTATAAGAATGTATGACCCTTAAAGTCATATTTTGAAAGGACATTTGTAAAACGTGAAATTTCGAAAAAATTTAAATCGAACTTATATTTTATTAGAAGGTCGGATGGCAATTTCCATAGGGTTACATATGATATTATAGTATAAAACGTAGATCAACCTCTACTCTATAGTGATGAAAAGGGAATCACATATAAATAAAAAAAAAAACAAATTAACTTTTTCCCTCACCCAAACCTTAAAACATAGTATAAGTCAATATTTTACAAAATACCATAGTAAGCTCATAAAAGGAATCAATCAAAGCCATTGAAAACAATTCATATATGTAATTGAATAAAAATATTTAATTTTAATCACTAACACACTTTATTTATAAAACAAATTTTGAACGAGGTCGTTAAACCACTTCAAATTTCCACTGATTCATCTTAACTCTTTTTTAATAAAAAAAACCTTCAAAATTATTTACAAACCTTTCAAAACCACAAACGAAATTACCTCTACTACCAGCCAATAAAAACATATTAATTATTATGGGGCCTTTCCACAAAAATCAAAGGCAAGATTTTATTATGAACTTCCAGAAAGTGGTAAAAACCCCACAATATAGAAATTAAAATTCAAAAACATAAGAATTAAAACAAAAGCACGAGCCAATAGCCCAACAGCTATTCACGCATCTTTAAAATTGTCTAATAACTAGTTACCCATTCTGCTAATATACATAACGATCAACATAATTATCATCACATCATCATAATGTTGATGATCTTTATGAGGGCAAGATTTTTTCTTGTTTTTGATAAAAATCCCCAAAAAATAAATGAAAATTAAATTTTAATAAAACTCAAAACAAAAACACGAGCTAATAGTTTAAGATTCATTCATGTATCTAAAAGATTGTTTACTAACAAGATACCAACTGGTACTGTTAACGCTAATAAATAATATTGATAGTGATGGTGCTACAATGACGACATAAACTTTTGAACTAAACTGGTTTTAATGAAATAATTTGTATTTTATTTTGCCAAATAAAAACAAATGTTTTCTTTAAAATGTTTCTTTTTATAATCTTATTGGTATTTCTTTGCCTAAATGTAAACAAAGCAAAATTTATGTTAATTTAATTTATAATTTTTTTAATATTTCATTTCAAATTTAAAGCAACTGCTCTCCACTAAATAATATTTATTTCAACGCTTAACAAATCGTGGGAAAATCATTGACAGAGTTCATTTCCGAGTTGAGGGTCAGTGGAGTAGCAAATAATTTGACAAAATTAACATTTTGTTAGAATATTTTTCGCAAATGGAAATAGATAAAACTTAGATTTCCGCAAAATGCTTAAATTGGCAATAAAGTAAATGTTCTATGAAATTTAGTTTGTTGTTAAATTTTAGGCGTGGGAGTTTTTTAAATTTTAAGTTTTTAGTATATAAACTAAGAGTTGGTCAGTAAGAAGACAACAGTTTCATAAACCACTTAAACTATTAAGTAGAAAACTAAAAAAAAGAACAAAACTAAAAAAAGCAATGTTTCATAAAGTAAGTTTTTCTATCTTATAAATTGTTTAAAACAAAGTTTTATTAAAAATGGAAAACTTTTCCTTATAGTTATTAAAGCTGACATTATTAGTCTTGTACATGGCAGTAGCAATGGCTCAATATCAATATACAGGTCAAGCTGGTCAATATACCGGCCAGAGTGGTCAGTATGCTGGTCAGGCTGGTTACTACCCTGGACAAACTGGCCAATATAGTGGACAATCAAGACCTTATCAACCCACTTTGGGAAACACCCAAACTTCCTACCAACCCTCTTACACTGCCGGAAACACTCAAACTTCCTACCCATCCTCTTATACTGGCTCAACACAACGTCCCTCTGCTGCTACCATTGGAGCTCCCGATAATCGCATCTTAGGTTTATTTGGTGGCGGCAATAGAGGAGGTGGTCTCTTTGGTGGTCTATTGGGAGGTGGCGGCGGTGGTGGTGGTTTATTGGGTAATCTTTTTGGTGGTCTTGGTGGTGGCAACAGAGTCCCAACTGCTCCCGCTTACCCAGTACCTGTACCAGCACCTAACTATGGCGGTTATCCTGGTGGTTTTGGCGGTGGTTACCCCGGTGGATATGGTGGTTATCCTGCTTATGGCGGTGCTGGTGGTTACTATGGTTAAGTTGTTATTACATCCTTGGTGTTTAGCAAATTTACGAAAGTATTATGTTTTTCTTGTTATAGTTTTAAGAATTTTTTATTGTTGAATAAATAAATTTTGTTGAAAAAGAATTATGTATGAAAGTCTTACTTATTAAATCCTAAAGTATTTATTCTTTGTAATGTGTAACATACTTAATGTAAAGAAACATAGTTGTTATATGTTAAACCGTTTTCTTTATTTGCAAACTTGATTTTGTCTATTTAAAAGTCATGACAACCAAATTTTATTCTTCAGAAAGTTAGTTATTCAAAATGTTAGTAGTTTAAGGTGAAAAATATCCTTTGTATACTTACACAACACATATGATATGTTGCAAAGAAGTACTTTTTAGGATTACAAGTACACAGGAAAAATCTGAAAATTCGTTTTGCAACTATCAACAAAATTTCCAGTTAAAGAAATAATCAAAACAATTAATGTCAATAATTAAACCAAAATTTCAAATTAATTCATGACTAAAATATTATTGAATATTTAAGAATTATAAACATTATTTGAAAATAAACCAAAATAAAATAGAAAATTAGGCAAGAAAATTGATTCATTTAATTAAAAAATTCATTGAATCAATAAAAAATTTAATAAAATTTGGGCCCTAAGAATTTTAACAACGAGATAATTAACATAAATAAAATATTGTTGATATGAAATTTTAAGAAGGAAGAAGAATAGAAGAATAGACTAGTCCATAGACTAATCAATGGAATAGTCAATAGACTAGTCAATAGGCTAGTTAATAGACTAATCAGCAGACTTATTCTTAAGAACACGCAATATTACGCTCTTCTAAACCACACCATTTTCGTTAGACTAAATCTAATATACAACAAGTAAGAAATTAAAGTCGGGCGAGGCCGACCATATAATACCCTACACCTGTTACAAAAATAAAATGTCATTTAGTTTTCATAATAAAGCATTTAAGTTGAATTACACTTTGTCTCAGATATACTTAAGCCATTTATTGTTGAATAAAATTGTGGACATTTAAGTCAAATTTTGAAGGGAACTTGGTTTTGCAGCTTTTGGTCGAGATACGATTGTATTAAACATAATTATGAACTTGAAAGCCCTATTCGTCGGCTTCAGTACCATTTTCAATAGGCTTCGTCTCCCGTACCATAGAAGTTCATGTGCCAAACTTCATTGAATTATCTTTAAAATTGCGACCTGTAGTTTGATTACAAGGTTTACAAGCCCTATTCAGGGATTCAGTTGTATGGGGGCTGGTGAAATCATGGACCGATGTTAACCATTTTCAATTGGCTTCGTCTCCCGGACCATAGAAGATCATGTACCAAATTTCATTGAAGTTTCTTCATAATTGCGATCTGTAGTTTGATTACAAGGATTACAGATGGACGGACGGACAGATGGACGGACATAGCTAAATCCTACTCAGAAAATGATTCTAAGTCGACTGGTATACTTTTAGGTGGATATAGGACCAATATTATTGTGCGTTTCAAACATCAGTACAAACCCAATATACCCTCCCCACTAAAGTGGTGTAGGGTATAAAAATACTACACACTCATAAACAGGATATACCCAATTATATGTATGTATGTCTGCAATTCATAATAGATAGCAACAGGACGTTAAACATATAAAGCCTTAAGGGATTTTCCCATAAAATAATTAACTTAAACGTTGTAACACTGCCAAAATTTTCAAAATGTTCTCAAAATTCATACAACAAGATGGGTACGAGGGTGTCAGTGTTTTCACTTTAATACAAAAACATTCATATTGAGACTGTTAAACACAATTGTACAATGTACATACATCCATAGGTTTTATATAGCCGCGAGCAACCACCTTAATTACTTTTCTTTGTTAAGAACATTCTAACAATTAAAAGGATATAACATCCTTGTTGCAGGGATAACAGAACATTATAACCTGTAGTTATAGACATTGTCGAAAGCACATACTAAGGCAAAATTTATTTGAAATATAACTTTGTTTTGGAGTGCTGGTGAGTATGTTATTAGGTTTTAGATTTGTTTGTGTTAAACGATATTTTCCTTCCCTGGAAAATAAACAAAAAAAAACACAGTAAACTGAAAAAGGATATTAAATTTATCCAGCCATCAGTAGAGCAACAATTTGAGCAATCATTTATTAATTTAAGGACTTTATTTTTTGTGTTTTTTTTCACTTTTGTTGAATCTGCTTTAAGATGTTTTGTTGGCTTCGAAAGTCAGCAATTCATTTAAAATTTGTTGATCCTGTTCCAGTTATTTATGGTCCTCCAAATGATTAAAGTAATCATATATAATTTTAGAACATTATTTTAAAGAAAGAAGAAAATCTCAAAAAATATTAACTGAAGAGCTGAATATTGAAGCCCACAAACCTTTAAAAATGAGCGTAAAGGGTAACTGCTCATATTCGAAACATTAATTGCACTTGCATAGGATGAAAATGGTATCGCTACTCTTCTAAATGGGTATTTTATAGTCACTTTTTTTCGACCAGTATCAATCATTATACTCTTGTATTCAGTTTACTCGTTCACATTGAAATTTTTATGTCAGGTTTTTATACCCTAAACCACTTTAGTGGGGAGGGTATATTGGGTTTGTGCTGATGTTTGTAACATTCAAAAATATTCGTCCTATCCCCACCTTAAAGTATACCAATCGGCTTAGAATCGTTTTCTGAGCTATGTCCGTCCGTCTGGCTGGCTGTTCATGTAAACCTTGAGCGCAAGGTACAGGTCGCAATTTTCAAGATAATTGGATGAAAATTGGCACAAAAATAAATCACATTAAATATTCATAACTGACGTAGGGTATCATATGGTCGGCCACGCCCGACTATACTTTCTTACTTGTTATAACTTGTTTTTGTTAGAAAGAAATATTTACTCTGACATTAGAAATAATGAAATGTCCCTAAATATAAATTAGTATTTACCAAATTTTATAAAATATTTAAAGAATTGTTTATATTAAGAAAATACTATCATTAACTTATTTTAAAATGCAATACTCATGCAATCTCATTGATTAATTTCATAAAAGTATATTAAATTTGAAATTTTAACCCTCACAGTATTTTGTTCTAATAGAATACTTAATATTCAATATTTAATTATTGATATTGCTTATAAAGTCTACGTGCATTTAAAACAGTAAGCAACAAAAGTAGAGACCAGCAATATATAATATTTATCTAAAATTTTAATTTAAATTCATACTAAAATTGGCATTAAAGAGTAGTTAAGCTTAAATTTGTACAAGATTCACCTGCATCAAGATAAAATAGAAGTAAACTTTTAATTAACTTTTTACTATTTGTCATCGACTGTATTAAAAAAAAAACTGAGTGCAAGCATCAATGTGCGTCGGTCACAATTGAATGAGCAACTACTGTTGCATCTCTTCATTCATCCTTTTCTTGGTATCATGAACAAAAAAAAACTTGTGATAAAAGTTTATTGTTACAAAACACATAGAGAGTACATACATACATAAACATAAATAAATCTACGTAAATAAATTTGTGTGTTTGTATTGGTTTAGAAATTTAAACAGTAAAAACACAATACATTCAACAACAAACCTATACCCAGCAGTTTTAAAAGTATTCAATGTATCTTTTCTCGACAGATATGTTCCTCAATGTTTAAGAAATTTATTAATAAGAACTTATATATTTTTGAAGAGGACTTGCCTAAATAATGTCCATGGAGGGTACAATACACCAAAGAGTGTCAAAATGATCCTCCCACAACATTAAATGTCCTATTGCCCATCAGAAAAATAACATAAGAAAAAGCTTAATTTCACAAATATCACAGAAAACGTAAATTGATTTTTGTATTCCTCTAAGGACTAATTGTAACCCTTAAATTTTGATACTATAGACTTGTTAATCATTTGGACATTATGGTAAGCCAGCGATCGGAACCACCATCCTGAACCACAAGGTAGCAATAACTTATCTACTACAAGTGCATTTTCGTAGATAAACTAACTCTTAGAGTAAAAAGTCTGCAGACAGACCCGTATATGATGCATTTATTTCAGTGTATACATAGATATGTATATGTATGTGTGTGTTTGTTTGAATGTGGGTGCATTATGAAAAAAAAAAGTTTATTTACATTTTCTATTTTATACAGTTTCTAACTGTGATTAAATAACGTTGATTAAGTTTGTTTATTAAGAAAATATGCATATGTGAGAGTTTGTTTAAACGTTTATTAGGGTAGCATCAGAGCTACAAACTATTTCGTTTTAGATTTTAAAATTTTGAAAAATATTGATCAACAGAAAATACTTGTGGAAAATTTTATATTACAAAATCGATAGATTCTGATGTTATTTTTATTGACATGTCGAGGGACTATATTCAATAGTCTCTATCTAAAATAATACAAGTTTTCAGGAGAGCAAAAAAACTGTTTATTTCGCTAGTTCGTGAAGATTTTTTAATTTTTTCTTTTACAATATATTTTTACGACCATTTTCTAAACCATTATATAAAAAGAATTTTAATTTTTGCATTATTTACAAAATTATTCACAAATTTATATCAGATAGAGCTTATTTTTCTACGAAAATGTTCATTCAACCAACAGATAGAGAGTTTTTCATGGAAACATAAAATTTTTATTTGAATTAAAATCAATAAATATTATATTTTATACAATTTAATGGAGGAAAAGAAACCAAATTGTTGAAAAAGCAACAGATTATAATGTTTTGGTCCAAAATCAATGTTATATGGTTAAACACGACAATAAAATTGATTTAATTAGTATCATAATGAGCGATATCTCAAAAACTATTAGACCGATTTTAAATATTTTGACGGATTTGTGTTCAGCATATCCAAATTATTAAGAAGACTTGTTTTGCAAAAGAAAATTATCCAAAGGGATCGAGTTTGAAGCAATTTTTGGGTAAGATAGAGAGTTTTGCATTCAGAATTTTTCTTTTTTTTTAAGATAGAGAAATTTAAAAAATGCTATAAAATTGCCAAAAAATATTTTTTTTTCTTTGAAATTTATATCACTGATGCGCGATAGTTTGCTGAATATTTTGCCATCAAAATCTCATTTTCATAAAAATGGGAGATAGCGACTATTGAATATAGTCCCTCGATATACTTTCATATTAGTGCTCGTATCGTATGAGCAATATTTATGAATTTGTTATAACAAATATTACTCATACGTCCCCTTTTCACTCTTTACTTACCACCAACTTTTATATGACCACTTAAAAAAGAGTAAAGTAAACCGATTTTGTCCCTAGAGGAAAAGTACGTTAAACATAAACAAGTTTCTATTAAGCAGCTTATATGGGACTTTAACGCACAGGTTAATTTTGTTATAAATTATCTTTACACAACGGGACAATAAAAATACACACACACCTTTTCAAATTTATTACAAATTTAAAGAAAAAAACTTAAACCACGAAATTGTTGCTATAACTTACAAAGTGCTTGAACTTTTAAGAAAAAAATAATCTTATACAACAAATTTTAATAAAGTTTTGTTTTTAAAATTAAATTTAAAATTATTTACTTCCTTGTCGTTGTATTTAGCTCTCATAGTTTTCAGCAAAATGAAGTCATTCTAAAAAATATCTAGAATGGTCGTCGGTTATTCCATCATCATGGCTTAAAATCAATATTTAAAGTACATGTCACAGCAAATGGTGTCTTGAATCGTTACTGGAAAAATGTATTTATTATTTTTTATATTTTATATTCATTTCCATCTTCAATGACAGGCGAGTACTGCATATTGCGGCGTAGTATCAGAAAAGTGCATATACATTTTGCTGACATAAAATAAAATTAAAATGAAAAAAAAAAGTTTAAATTTCCTAGAATTTTAATATTGTTTAAATAACATGAACTGCGGATATTTAAAATACAAAGAACAATGTTTCCGTTAAGATTTTAATTTATCTGGAATGTTTACAATGTGCGGAGATCAGTTGAGTTTTTTGTATTATGTAACTAATAAAATTTGGTTTGAAATTGGATTATCTTAACGGTAAACTATAAAAGAAATTTATCATCTGATGTTTAGAAATTTAGTTTCCAGGCGTAGTTCCTTTAGAACCTGGTATAACATTGCTTCCAAGATATTTCAATCTAGTTTTGGCAAAAGTATGAAAATGATAGTGGAAGTGCTTCAGTGTTTCACTGTTCTCTATGTATGCTTTTACACTTGTCTCACCCATAATCCTTTGTCCTATCAGAAAAAGTATCCTCATAGAACTCCTTTCATTTGGATCACTCCATGAGACCTTTCTGCTTCTAATCGCCTTTTCAAGTGGCCGCCTTAGATGCACTCTCTCATCTTTTTCACTCAGCCTCCATTGGGTTCTATGGTATTGCTCCCTTTGACTCACTCGAGTTCTCTACTCTTTATAGTAGGTACCAGTCGATCTTTTATATACTATTATCTCGAGTATTCTGAATGCCCCTCGTACCTTTTATATGTTTCGATTGGAGTAGTATCCGGCAAACATTTTAGGGCTTTGGTTGCTGTATTTTCCAGTGTGATAGATGACTCACCATCGCCCTTTTGTACTTTTCTTTTGTACATGGATCTGTTGGTCCATGTACAAGCACTTTGCTTCCGCTATGCAAAAACACCCCTTCTGCTTATAACTATGAAGATTGGACAGCCTCTGTTGATTCGGCAACAACACCTAGAGACGAAGTCGGTATGAACAGAGTAAATCCTGAACATACAAGGAAGGAAAATTCAATGGTGTCACTTGTATAAGATACCTTACATACATCACCATTCCATCATGCACACTTCTTCTTCATCCGACACACTCATTGAGAAAAACATCCGATACACTCTACGTATACCCCTACATCTATTTCGTATCATATACTCTGACTCATTTCCAACGCTTAGTTCCACAGTCACTCCTCTGCGGGTTATCTGTTGTCTCGGCAACAGCACCGAAATTATTTCGAATTATTTGAAAAACATTTCGAATCATTCAGAAAAACACCCGATACACTCACTCTACGTATACCCCTACATCCATCTTGTATAATATACTCTTGACTCATTTCCAACGCATAGTCCCACAGTAACTCCTCTGCGGGTTATCTGTTGTCTCGACAACAGCACCGAACTTATTTCGAATTGCAGAATTGACCGTGAACCTATATTTTAACCAACATTCTCTTCCCATGAGTTTGGGTTTTAACCACAGCCATCATGTTCACGCGGAAGGGACTTCTCCAATAACCGACACAAAACAAAGTCCGAAGCTCTGCCCTGTGCTCTACTGGTTCCCGTGGTACCAGATTATAAGGCTCCCTAGTTCGAACCCTAGACGAAATCAATCCAATAAAACGCCGCGGATACATTTGATCATCACCTGTTTACAGTTCCGTCAGACTAGAGGCATTGGTAGCGCCCCTTTTTCGCCAAGAATGCAATAACACCAAAATGGGGAAGATCATTAAGGTAACATGCCCCTGGGGAGAACACTTTTTGTACAAAAAATCCACTTGATTATAGTACCGTAAGTTGATATTGATCATATTTCAAACCTTTTAAATTCTATTTACTCTGTCATCAGTATCCTTCTGCCTAGGTTTCAATATGCTCTGGATATCTTGTGATAATCAGAGTTTAGTTTTAACCGGTTAACATTCAGCTCTCTCTCCTTTGAACCCCAGCTTAAGACGTGTTCTGCTTTCCCGGATCTTCTACATAAATAATTTGGTTCCGTACCCCTCGGAAGTATGACGATATCATCTGTATAGCAGACAGGTCTAAGTTCTTAGGTTGGTTAGGCGTTCCCACGACAATTGGATCTTCACTCCGGAACGACCCGAGTCATACTCGGCTAAAGATTGTCAACCCAGCGACAGCTGTATCAACCGAAAGTTTTTTCCCCAGGAAAGAACTATCGGCCACAGTCGAACTGTTACAACAACAACAAGTTCTTAGGTTAGGGCGCATGAGGTATACCACGCATTAACCTTTTCATAATAAGGGTTCATTAAGAAAAGGGTACATCGCGCAGCACCACCACCTATGATTTCGGTCCCGTTGTGATGCCCTATTTGTCTATAAAAACTCTACTCACTACTTCCAGAGTTAAACTAACCGGTTCGATTTAAGATGGATATTTTTAAGATTTATCCCAGATATATTCTCCACACAAGAAAGAACAGCAGATCCAAATAGGGTTCTCTGTTCCCAGTAAATCTCGGACAATAACAGAGGAAATGAGATGTAGTCTCCTCCTCATTGTGACAACTTCTGCAGTAGTTATTGTATTGGAGGCCTATTCTGGCATGATTGCCAATAGCCACGAAAGCTTAACAATATGCTAGACTTAGGGGCATCATATAGAGGCCAAGTTAACCTCGAAGTTAGACAGGTGGTTTCAATAAACCATCTGATCATATAGATTATTTTGAACAAGTGTCTTACAGCTGAAAATGAGAATCCATTAATGGTCTCATTTATATTTTTCATATCTTCCATTGCTTATGGTTATTCACGCTTTCTAGCTGTTCACAGAAGAGTCTAAAGAGTTAAGCAGTTAGCCTTAGATTTGTTTGTGTTGAACCTTATGTACCGATGATCTGAAAAGATGTGAAATTCCGATACTCTTGCGTCCAAAATATTGCTTGCAATGCAGTTTTTTCAACTGAGGTATGGCTTAGCCTGCCTAGGTTTAATCTTAATGAAAACACACAAGTATTTTAAAAGTGATGTGGAATTCGGAACAAAGTTGTATGTAAGAAAAGCCTTAAACTAATTTACGATGTTAATCGGGATACATATTGTCGAACGTAGGGTTTCCGTGCAGAGTGCTGATGATATTCGGGAGACGATTGTTGAACGGTGTAGTTGTATGTCTGCGGCGACATTATGGGCTGGATTGACTGTATTGGGTTAGATTCGGTCGGTACCTTAGTATCTGGCTCTTATCACAAAACTGTGACTTCTTACATTTTAATATAAACAAGTTGAGAATTACAAAGCATTAGTTAGTTTTCTTTTCTAAATGTTCTAGAACTGACCTATAAATTTCAGAATTTTTCTATAACATCAAGTTTTCGAGATATCGTGTCATGGCCAAAATAGGCGGTTTCAATATTTATGACATGATATCTCGAAAACTTGGTTTGATAGAGAAATTTACTTTTTGGGTTAAAAATTGATTGGCCTCTATATAAACTTTTAGTTTTGCAAAAAAGTTGGGTCTGAAGAAAACCCATTTTTTAAGAGCACGTCTAATGTTCATACAATATAATTGATATACATATATATTTAAGTGTATATAGAAATAAAGAAATAATAATAATAAAACCAACAGTGCTCTCCACATGTTCAATAAATGTTTTTCTTTTTTGTCTGTTTATCAGTATGACAGTTTTTATTTGTTCGAATACAATGGAATTATGTCATAAACACTTTTAACAATAAAAATTTAACATTTGTACAATTATTTCTTACATATACATATACATATGTATGTATAAGTATACATACAATACTCAACTATTTAATATTTTTTAAAATTATTGATCTTTGATTACTCCTATAGTCTTGTTTTCGTTGTTATTTTGAAGGATATTTAAAGATTTGATTTTGGCCTTTACACGCCCACAACATTTATAAATTAAGATAAGAATCCATTGAAAAGCAGTAATAAAATATCATCGGTCAAACCCGACATATGTATATATAATGATCGAAAGTTGTCTATATTGTAGCTTTGACCATTTGTTAAATGATCATTAAAAACATCCTGCAAACTATTTTTCCGAACACATTTCTATCACACGTCCTGTCATTGTATTTAACACATATGTATATAAAATTAGTTACTAAATATAACTGTAATTAAGAATTCAATTAACTAAAAAAAATACATATAAAACAAATATATACTTGTACCATAGTAAAAGTAACAAAACCATAAAATTATTTGTAAGGTCGTTCTAGTCAGTACTGACTGGGTCAATACGTTTAGATTCGTACGTCATAGAAAATTACTCTTGGCCTACTAATAAAAAGAAAATCATTTATTTAAAAATAAAATGTAAATATGTGCAAAGTGTGCGTGTCTATTTGTATGCATTTTTTTATATTTTTTTTTAATCCATATATACTCAGACATATGTATTCACTGGGGTGCTTGTTTATAATTTAAAATCCAGATAGGAGTTTTGTGACAAAATATAAATACCTTGGGCATTTCAAATACATACACTTAAAGTGATCAAAATGTGATAATAAAACCAATTTTTGTTCTTGCAATAGGTTTTACTTTTAGCATTCGCACGGGACAAAAGTAGATGCTATTACATTACGATTACAGAGACACGTGATGACGAGTTCCCAGGAAACCATAAAATTGTCGTTAATTGAAGTCTCTTTGCAATAGTTTCAACTTTACACCAACATTTGTTTACACTTTTTTAAATTTAATTTAAATTATTTTCGCACGCGACATGTTGCACGTAACTTTTTTATACCCTTCACCTTCGTGAGAAGGGTATATATAAGTTTGTCATTCCGTTTGTAATTTCTATAATATAATTTTCCGTTCCTATAAAGTATATATATTCTTGAACCTTATAGATAGCGGAGTCGATTTAGCCATGTCTGTCTGTCTGTGTGTATGTTGAAATCAGTTTTCAGAAGACCCAGATATCTGTGTTGTTATTGGCTAGAAACATGATTAAAGGGGACTTTTTGGTACTTTTTCGTTCTACAAAAGGCACTTTTTTAATTTTCTTAATATTGAACCTAGACACATGAAATTTAGCATGTACGGCCTTGACTAGGTAAGAACCTATAAAAGGGGACTTTTTGGTACTTTTTCGTTCAACAAAAGGTTCTTTTTGAATTTTCTATAATATTGAACCTAGAAACATGAAATTAAGTATGTAGAGCCCGGATTAGGCCAGAGCACATAAAAGGGGACTTTTTGGTACTTTTTCGCTCTACAAAAGGTACTTTTTGAATTTTCTATAATATCGAATCTAGAAACATAAAATTTAGCATGTTGGGACTTGACTAGGTAATAACCTATAAAAAGGGACTTTTAGGTACTTTTTCGTTCTACAAAAGATACTTTCTGAATTTTCTATAATATTGAACCTAGAAACATGAAATTATGTATGTAGAGCCCGGATTAGGTCAGAGCACATATAAGGGACTTTTTGGTACTTCTTCGTTCTACAAAAGGTACTTTTTGAATTTCCTATAATATTGAACCTAGAGACATGAAATTTAGCATGTAGGGCCTTGACTAGGTTAGAACCTATAAAACCGTTCTACAAAAGGTACTTTTTGAATTTTCTATAATATTGAACCTAGAAACATGAAATTTAGCATGTAGGGCCTTGACTAGGTAAGAACCTATAAAAAGTGACTTTTTGGTACTTTTTCGTTCAACAAAAGGTTCTTTTTGAATTTTCTATAATATTGAACCTAGAAACATGAAATTAAGTATGTAGAGCCCGGATTAGGCCAGAGCACATAAAAGGGGACTTTTTGGTACTTTTTCGCTCTACAAAAGGTACTTTTTGAATTTCTATATTATTGAATCTAGAAATTTAGCATGTAGGGCCTTGACTAGGTAAGAACCTATAAAAAGGGACTTTTAGGTACTTTTTCGTTCTACAAAAGATACTTTCTGAATTTTCTATAATATTGAACCTAGAAACATGAAATTTAGCATGTAGAGCCCGGATTAGGTCAGAACACATATAAGAAACATGAAATTTAGCATGTAGGGCCTTGACTAGGTTAGAACCTATAAAACCGTTTTACAAAAGGTGCTTTTTGAAATTTCTATAATATTGAACCCAGAAACATAAAATTGCATGTAAATCCTGAATTATGTGAGAACTTACACAAGGGTACTTTTTGGTACTTTTTCGTTTGGTACTTTTCGTTATACTTTTTGAATTGAACCTAGAAATATTAAATTATGCATGTAGAGCCCGGATTAAGTGAGAACCCATAAAAGGCGACTTTTTGGTACCTTACCGTTTTACAATTGGTATTTTTTGATTTTTTGTAATAAAATCATGGTGAAGGGTATATAAGATTCGGCACAGCCGAATATAGAACTCTTACTTGTTTACATTATTATGTTTTTGTTATTTCTGTTGTCCCTTTGTAAATATTGCAGCAGTTTGGAGAATAGTTCTGAACTATCAATTAAAACTTACCCCTAGCCAGCGACTGTCCAGGTGACTTGCTATATTCCTATAAGAAAATCAATCATCACTTTATAGATTACAGACTGTCGGTCGGAAAGTTTGTCTGAAGGAGTAGTTAAAAGGAAATGAACATTGTCGCTTAAGTTTGTGTCTACTCTCTTCATAACTTGAGGACGTTAAACTGACAATTGTCTACGCTCTAGCTTACAAAAGGGACCCTAAAATCACGACTATCTTCACTCTCACGTAGAAAGAGCGAACCAGGTGGTAAGACGTTTGTAGAAATATGTGACATATTAGGCACTTCGAAAATGATTAATTGGCTCTATTTTATCATTCGTCATGAATGTACTCTTTGTAAACGAGAGTAAAGACTTTGTCACTTTACTGTCCCCAAGTAATCTACCGAGTAGAAACTTTTAAAAACCTAAGCTAAAATATTCTTTAAAGTGCATAGACTCCTTTGCCATAGTTTATATGAGAAGTGATGCTTATTCCAGAGAGAGAGAGAGAGAGACCGTTCTGCAACGATCGAAACAAATAGTAGTCGGACGAGATAATGCCTGAACTACATATAAGTCAGGTGAGGCAAAACTTTTCAAGCACTTCTTTCTAAATAGTTTTTAACTTGTATTACCATAATGGAATGTTACGCTTTTATATTTGTTCGTTTATTCTAAGCATTTTTTTCGGTAAATGCTCACTTCAAAGGCTGATTTCGGCAGAGGTTTCATGTAATGTTTTGGCCAGATATCAGCAGATCTTAATAAACAGGATTCAGAACTAAAAGATCGCCTCAAGTCGTCAGTTCGTATGGTACTAGTGGATGAATCCTACTGCTAGAAAATTACTGCTTGAGTAGTTCTGGTCTTAAAACTTTTTGTCCTCCCTAAGTTCCATGATTAGTTTAAAATGATTTAGGAAATATTAAAATATCATAAAAGATCAAAGTCGACAGACCTGTGTGCTCAAGTTAAGGAAAATTGAACAAATAAACCAAATATTTGAAACAGGCATGCTCCCTTTAACATTGAGGTATCTTAGATGAGGTCCACTTAGTCCTACACGGCAAATGAATACTTAGGACAAAAATAACCTTGGTAATTGGGCGTGATATCTCCCATACAAACATAATCCCCAAAATTTTCTACAAATAACTTTTGTATTAATGTGAATATTTTCGAGAAAAAATACTAATATGGGGCTAGACGAAATAATGGAACGATTTTAACCAGTTTTAGTAGGCTCAGTTCTTGCACAAAAGTCTAGTCTATAGTCTAGTCTATAGTCTAGTCTATAGTCTAGTCTATAGTCTAGTCTATAGTCTAGTCTATAGTCTAGTCTATAGTCTAGTCTATAGTCTAGTCTATAGTCTAGTCTATAGTCTAGTCTATAGTCTAGTCTATAGTCTAGTCTATAGTCTAGTCTATAGTCTAGTCTATAGTCTAGTCTATAGTCTAGTCTATAGTCTAGTCTATAGTCTAGTCTATAGTCTAGTCTATAGTCTAGTCTATAGTCTAGTCTATAGTCTAGTCTATAGTCTAGTCTATAGTCTAGTCTATAGTCTAGTCTATAGTCTAGTCTATAGTCTAGTCTATAGTCTAGTCTATAGTCTAGTCTATAGTCTAGTCTATAGTCTAGTCTATAGTCTAGTCTATAGTCTAGTCTATAGTCTAGTCTATAGTCTAGTCTATAGTCTAGTCTATAGTCTAGTCTATAGTCTAGTCTATAGTCTAGTCTATAGTCTAGTCTATAGTCTAGTCTATAGTCTAGTCTATAGTCTAGTCTAGTCTAGTCTATAGTCTAGTCTATAGTCTAGTCTATAGTCTAGTCTATAGTCTAGTCTATAGTCTAGTCTATAGTCTAGTCTATAGTCTAGTCTATAGTCTAGTCTATAGTCTAGTCTATAGTCTAGTCTATAGTCTAGTCTATAGTCTAGTCTATAGTCTAGTCTATAGTCTAGTCTATAGTCTAGTCTATAGTCTAGTCTATAGTCTAGTCTATAGTCTAGTCTATAGTCTAGTCTATAGTCTAGTCTATAGTCTAGTCTATAGTCTAGTCTATAGTCTAGTCTATAGTCTAGTCTATAGTCTAGTCTATAGTCTAGTCTATAGTCTAGTCTATAATCTAGTCTATAGTCTAGTCTATAGTCTAGTCTATAGTCTAGTCTATAGTCTAGTCTATAGTCTAGTCTATAGTCTAGTCTATAGTCTAGTCTATAGTCTAGTCTATAGTCTAGTTTATAGTCTAGTCTATAGTCTAGTCTATAGTCTAGTCTATAGTCTAGTCTATAGTCTAGTCTATAGTCTAGTCTCTAGTCTATAGTCTAGTCTATAGTCTAGTCTAGTCTATAGTCTAGTCTATAGTCTAGTCTATAGTCTAGTCTATAGTCTAGTCTATAGTCTAGTCTATAGTCTAGTCTATAGTCTAGTCTATAGTCTAGTCTAGTAGTCTATAGTCTAGTTATAGTCTAGTCTATAGTCTAGTCTATAGTCTAGTGTATAGTCTAGTGTATAGTCTAGTCTATAGTCGAGTCTATAGTCTAGTCTATAGTCTAGTGTATAGTCTAGTGTATAGTCTAGTCTATAGTCTAGTCTATAGTCTAGTCTATAGTCTAGTCTATAGTCTAGTCTATAGTCTAGTCTATAGTCTAGTCTATAGTCTTGTCTATAGTCTAGTCTATAGTCTAGTCTATAGTCTAGTCTATAGTCTAGTCTATAGTCTAGTTTAGTCTAAAGTCTAGTCTTTAGTGTAGTCTTTAGTCTGTCTTTAGTCTGTCTTTAGTCTAGTCTTTAGTCTAGTCTATAGGCGTGGCGAGGCGATATTCTAGTCTATAGTCTAACTTAGTACTACATATTTCAAGATTTCAATTTTCCATGCCTACTGTAGGGTGTTGTATTAAATTGTACTTAAATGCGTATAAATTTGTATGTATGTCATCCGGCTTCTTATGTCCATGATGTTCTTTGGATATTTTCTTTAACATTGAACACTTTAAGTAATACACGAGTATAAAAGGATTCTCTCAACTATAATGATTCTATAACATTTTGTGGGCTTCATTGTGTTTGATATCTGTATTAATAATGTTGTTGCTGTTGTCATTTTTTTTTTCTGCACATTGTTATTGCAATTTTTTATACTACCAATTCATGTTGTTGTTTTTTTTTCAAATTGAAAATGCGATAATGGACACTAATGACACTTGTTATTATTGTCTAAACATTAAAGTAAGTGTTTTTAATCAGACAATAACAATTTGTATTCACATTTGTCGTTGTTGTTGTTGTTGCTGTAGTTATTATTGTTTTAATTTGAATTTCATTTTATATCAAATTTGCATAGTGTGCAGAAAAAACAGAAAAAAATGGCAAAACTAAGTACAAACAAGTGATTTTTTTATGTAAATGTTTGATTTGACAATTGATGACTTTTTTGTCATTTTAATTTTTTTTATCATAATTCTAAAAGATTGTTCAGTTTATGAGAGTCTTCAAACATTTGTTATTAGCTAATCTTTAATAAAGATAAGCTAAAGGAATAATTAGTATAATTTTGATATTACGAACACATTTCAATAATACATACGTCATACATTTTTTTTAATAATCAAGGATATTCAAAATTGCTCGTTTAGTAAATGATGCAACAACATCTAAATAAGAGGCTGAGAATTTCCGAAAACCTTGGCTTTGATATTGCAAATAGGGACTTGACCTGACCATTTGACCTCTATTGATTATTTATATAACTGATTCATTGTGACGAATGTGTCCGTCAGGTTTAACCGAATATAATGTAAAATTATTTGTTTAAATTAATATCTTTAGTTATACGATTCCCTAAAAACTATTATTAACACCATTATTCTAATTTTGTTAGATATTTAATCTTGATTTAAATTTTGTTTTTCTCATTAAAAATATTTATTTGTATTTCACATTATAAATATTTAATCTGATCAAAAATGGCGACATGTTGTGCTTTTCGTTGAAATAACATTTAAATTATACAATCAGCAAAATATGATTAGCATTCCAGTAGTTCGGTGAGGTAGTCCCGAATTAGCTATGTAAACTATCACTTAGGTGGCAAGCTACTTTAACATGAGATTGGTGGAAGTCAATCATCACTCTATAGACTACAAAGAGACAGTCAGAGAGCTAGTCCAATGAAGTCAATACAGGGCAAAGAACAATTTTGCTCTCTCGGTTAATTAGGAACAGTAAAGTGACAACCATATCCGCACTCGCTTACAAAAGGGACACAAAACTGTCGATTGTCTTCACTATCGTTTATAAAGAGTATACTCGAGACCAAAGACTAATTAGCTCCAATCAAGTGATTAGACGTCAGTGGAAATTACTGTCATTTTCGATTGCCTTAACCTTTTGTTCAACTGCTGAGAAGTAATTTTGTAATTTAACATGTGCTTGTCCTAAGAGAAAGTCAATCATCGGTTCATAGACTACAAAGAGACAGTTAGAAAGCTAGTCCAAAGAAGGACCTTCAGTAAGTTATTTGTTTGAGTGTCTATTCTCTAGATTAATTGGGGATAGCAAAAATGGAGACTGTCTGCATTCTCGCTTACAAAAGCGACACTACAGTGAACACTAATTAGTTGCAACCCGTTGGTTAGACATTAGTGGAAATGACTATAAATTTTGTATGCATTGGCCCTTTAACAAACTGCTGGGATGTGATTTTGTAGTATATGTATATTACTAATACTGCTAGAGTTAAGGGTTAAACACAATAATATGTAACTGTCTCTTCTCTGTCATTCAGTCAGATTCATGGGAACGGATTTTGCCCATTTTCAATACCAAAAAGTAAGAAAATATTTATGAAAAATTGCTGCCCTCTAATCAAATCTAATTTCATAGACATTTGGAAAATAATACAATCTAAACGGGATACTTTGACTACTCGTAAAACTGCTGGTTACAAATTTTCGTAAATGTATAATTTTGTATAAACATTAGGGTGGCCCCAAAATGGAAGTTGCTGATGTTCCCATCGAAAATGAAAATTTAGTTCATTTCTGAAAATCCTTGTCCTGACGTCAATACTTAGTGAGCCGGATCTAAGGATATGAAGGTCCTTTTTAATGTTATTTATCATATTTCTTCCAAAAAAAAAAAGACATGAATTCATAAAAACCTCAAAAAAGTACCTTTTTATCCTTTGATCCAGCTCAGCAAATATTGACGTCAGAACAAAAATTTTGAGAAATGGTATCTTAGAATGAATTCAACTATAATTCTAGTTGGGCATCCTAATTCACTACATACATATGTGTTAAAGTTCACACATTTTTACGAACATATAATCATTTATAAAAGGACGACGCTTTAAGTTAATATGTATGTAATATATATGTTCGGATGTGTATTTATTTTTAAACACATATAATTTTATGTCTAAAATACTTAAGTGTTCATGTATGTGTATATTTTATATAAATACATTGATTTGGGGAAATTTATTTAAATGTATCATTGCACCCTACTTCAGTGTGTTTAAGTTTTTAACATCTATATAAAAATGTAGTTAATAATTTAAAAAAAGTATCTTTTCGATTAATTCTATTAAATGACCTAGTCATTTAAACTCTTCGGTCCAGACTATAGACTAGACTATAGTCTAGTCTATAGTCTAGTCTATAGTCTAGTCTATAGTCTAGTCTATAGTCTAGTCTATAGTCTAGTCTATAGTCTAGTCTATAGTCTAGTCTAGTCTATAGTCTAGTCTATAGTCTAGTCTATAGTCTAGTCTATAGTCTAGTCTATAGTCTAGTCTATAGTCTAGTCTAGTCTATAGTCTAGTCTATAGTCTAGTCTATAATCTAGTCTATAGTCTAGTCTATAGTCTAGTATATAGTCTAGTTTATAGTCTAGTCTATAGTCTAGTCTATAGTCTAGTTTAAGTCTAGTCTATAGTCTAGTCTATAGTCTAGTCTATAGTCTAGTCTATAGTCTAGTCTATAGTCTAGTCTATAGTCTAGTCTATAGTCTAGTCTATAGTCTAGTCTATAGTCTAGTCTATAGTCTAGTATATAGTCTAGTCTATAGTCTAGTCTATAGTCTAGTCTATAGTCTAGTCTATAGTCTAGTCTATAGTCTAGTCTATAGTCTATAGTCTAGTCTATAGTCTAGTCTATAATTTAGTCTATAGTCTAGTCTATAGTTAGTCTATAGTCTAGTCTATAGTCTAGTCTATAGTCTATAGTCTAGTCTATAGTCTAGTCTATAATCTAGTCTATAGTCTAGTCTACAGTCTAGTCTATAGTCTAGTCTATAGTCTAGTCTATAGTCTAGTCTATAGTCTAGTCTATAGTCTAGTCTATAGTCTAGTCTATAGTCTAGTCTATAGTCTAGTCTATAGTCTAGTCTATAGTCTAGTCTATAGTCTAGTCTATAGTCTAGTCTATAGTCTAGTCTATAGTCTAGTCTATAGTCTAGTCTATAATCTAGTCTATAATCTAGTCTATTATCTAGTCTATAGTCTAGTCTACAGTCTAGTCTATAGTCTAGTCTATAGCATAGTCTATAGTCTAGTCTATAGTCTAGTCTATAGTCTAGTCTATAGTCTAGTCTTTAGTCTAGTCTTTAGTCTAGTCTTTAGTCTAGTCTATAGTCTAGTCTATAGTCTAGTCTATAGTCTAGTCTATAGTCTAGTCTATAGTCTAGTCTATAGTCTAGTCTATAGTCTAGTCTATAGTCTAGTCTATAGTCTAGTCTATAGTCTAGTCTATAGTCTAGTCTATAGTCTAGTCTATAATCTAGTCTATAATCTAGTCTATAGTCTAGTCTATAGTCTAGTTTATAGTCTAGTCTATAGTCTAGTCTATAGTCTAGTCTATAGTCTAGTCTATAGTCTAGTCTATAGTCTAGTCTGTAGTCCAGTCTACTGTCTAGTCCACAGTCTATTTTGTAGTACAGGTTATAGTCTAGTCTATAGTAAGGTTTTTAGTCTAGTTTATAGGCTAGATTCTAGTTTATAGTCTAGTCTACAATCTAGTCTATATTCTAGTATATAGTCTAGTCTATAGTCTAGTCTATAGTCTAGTCTATAGTCTAGTCTATAGTCTAGTTTATAGTCTAGTCTATAGTCTGGTCTATAGTCTGAACTATAGTCTGGTCTATAGTTCTAAGTTAGTACTATTTCAAAAATTAAATTTTCCATGCCTGGTATAGACGTATTAAGCACTCT